>NC_142103.1:31906401-32206401 GCF_054644295.1 Miniopterus natalensis
CTTACCCAAGGATATGTTTATTAATTTTAGAGAGGGAGGGAGGGAGGGAGGCAGGGACGGAGGGACGGAGGGAGGAAGGGAGGGAGGAGGGAAGGAGAGAGAGAGAAAAACAGATGTGAGAGAGAAACATCAATCTGTTGCCTCCGGCACATGCCTCAACTGGGGATGGAACCCGCAACCTAGGTATGTGCTCTGACCGGGAACTGAACCCGCAACCCTTTGGTGTACAGGACAACACTCCAACCAACTGAGCCACCTAGTCAGGGCTTAATTTATTCTTAAATGCCAAAAATAGGAACAATGACTTCTAAGAATTAATGGTCAAGAATGCAAAAAAAATTACTTAGCCAAAGAAAAATAGTAATAGGTACACATTATCTGAAAAGTTAAAGTCATTCATGTTAAAATAGGAAAGCCAGTGTATAAAAAGCATACATTTCTAAATTTAATGCATATGCTTTGGCTCAGAGTTGACAATTTCAGTTTAACTAAGGCAACCAGGTCTTTTTTGATTAAAAAAATTGTAGTATAAACTCAGAACCATTAGTCTGCCTTACTTTCGCTAACAGAAAATAAAGATGGGTGAGGGGCATTTTATACAATCTCTTTTTGGAAAGTAGGAAAGATAAGCATGCCTTAGGCATACATAAGTACAGTTGTGCAACCTACTAGCCCAGATGTGTCTGATCTACAGGATTATGGAATGGATGTTTTACATTGTCACTTAGCGCTTTTCATTATGCTTCATTTATTTATTCCTTGTCTCTAACTAGACTGTAACTACACTAAATGTTGAGAACACCTCTGAAATGGAAATAACACAGTAATGCCCTTAAAATGTATTACAATAAGTTCTCAATAAACTATGATTTTAATGAATCTTGCTTGCTTACTTGCAATCATAGACCGTAAATATCATCACACACACATAAAAAAGGGAATTATGTGAGAAGATGGATGTGTTAAATAACCTTATTGTGGTAATCATTTTTCAATATATAGTGTACCAAATCATTGCACTGAATTCCTTAAATTTACATATGTTATATGGCAATACTATCTCAATAAGGCTGGGGAGAAAAGCTTAGGAATCAAGTAATGCAACACTTTACTTATTAAAGAAATATGACTGGTTAATTTGCATTGTCACTTCTGACAGTATTTTATCAAACAAAATGAAAGCACAAGCTAATGTGAAAGGCTACTAATGCTGTTCAACTTATTCTGTATAAAATTTTTTTAAAAAGGCAAATCTCCAAATTAAAATTGGAAAATTCCCAGGGGCTACAAAGAAAAAAGAAATTCAAAGCCAAACCTCTGATAAGGAACTAATGGCTAGGCCAAGAAAAATATGGAACTTAAGAAAAGCATAAAGACTAGGGTTTCAGTATCTGCATAAGGGAGATAATTTATGTCAAAGTCTCCTGTACATGAAGAACTGGAATGAGCTCCCTGAGTATTGCTAGGAGCCGGGAAAGGTGGTCCCATCTGGAAAACTGGTCTAGAAAAATTTCAACCACTTGCTGACGGATATGGCAGGAAAGCAAGCTAACCATGTCAAGCTGTGGGCAGAAAAGTGAGATGTCATGGCCTACCAATCTGTGTGAGAACACTGTACGGAGAAATTAATATAAAACTTGTAAAATTTAGCAGAGACAGAAAAATAAAAACCATTCCATATGGTACCTTCATAACCCAGAGCATCTGGAACTTCTAAAAAAAAAAAAAAAAAAAATTCTGCTGAAGGTGAGCTCCCAAATAAAGAAATGGATTAGAAAATAGAAATAAGCATAGAGAAAATGGAAAATAGATATAATTATGAAATAGTAATAATAAAAATAGAAAAATTCATTGGTGCTGTTCTAAGCTCATTCCATACATTCATTCATTTAATACTAAAATAAACCTGTAAGACAGATGCTATTCTTATCTCCATTTTACAAATGATGAAACTGTGGCACAAAGTTAAGAAACTAGCCCAACATGACTCAGCTAGTGAGTGGCAGAGAAAGAACCTGAATCTAGGAATTCTGTCTTCAAAGTCTTTACTTGTAACTACCACACTATACTGCTTCTTAACAGATGACTTGAAAAGTTTACTAGATACAGCTGAAAAGAGAATTAGTGAAATGGAAGATAAATCAAGGAAATTTATAATATTAAGGTAATAGTAAGAAGAAAACTATGAAGAGTTCAAAAAGGGCTATTACAAATAGGTATTAAGAAGATGTATTAAGAGGTGGATACTATGAAAGAATAAACTTGGAGGACAGAATAGGAAATTAGCAAATATATCATAAAAATTGCAGATTAAGAGACTGCAATGTCACAAAATTGAAGATGAGTCCTCAAGACTGAAAAATACAGCATACTGCTAAACATTTAGCTGCTTCTTAACTAAAATAGAAGTAACAAGACAGGTTTTCTTTATTATACTGATCAATTTTAGAGAAAGATTGAAATGAAATGCACTCCCATTTAGTGCTCACGTTTCAAAGATTTTGGTACCAGGGCTGGAATCATTTTCCTACAGTAGCACTTTTATTAAACCATTCTCCTGCTTAGGGTTGCATAATGTCCACCTAGTCTTAATGCATGAATTTCAACTCAATTTACCTTTTCAATTCCCATATGACATAGTTCTATCTCCTAACTGGACCTAACTAGACTCAATCATGTGCCAATCAAGGCGATTGTGTCACTGCCATCTGCAGATAAACTGTTCCTCTGCCTATGCATTTAACAGCACTGTTTTTCTTGCCTTTACTTCTCTCTGCTGCTGAATACCTGTATCCATAGAGAAATTTAAGTGTTAGCTCCTCTGAAAGCTCTAGCCCAAAATAATTGCTACCTTAACTGAAATCCTAGAATCAGTCTTAGTTGAGTAATATGGATTTCAGGACAATAAGGCTTGAGGTTTAGTGCTGTGGTTCTGGTAATGTATAGCCTTAGAACTTGGTTACAGAATATTATGATTTTAAGGAACTACAATTACAGGACTCTGTATATTCCTGTAATTCTACAAAATCAGTATGGACTTCACACTGCACCTATTTGACTTTTAGGCAAATTTCTTAACCTTTCTGAGTTTGGTTCCCCTCCTGAAAAAGAGGGGAAATCCATAGGAATGTGGCAAATTTTAAAAGAGCCAACACATGTTAAAAAAAAAAAAAAAGCATTTACTATGACAGCCTGTTAGTGTGTTCCTTCTGCTTTGGGGGGTGGTGTAATGTAGCTCCTTCCTATAGTAGATTGAGTCTCACTCATCTTTGTGCCATCTCATAGTATCTAACATAGAGAATTATGCACAGTACACTTTGTTAATTTAACTGAATTATACTCTATGCCCATATTCTAACGCTTCCAATCTTAAGAAAAAATGCTCAAGAGGAAACCATCCTTTTTACTTTTTAAGCATTTTTTATTTTTTTATTTTTAGAGAGAGAGGAAGGGAGATGGGGAGAGGGAGAGGAGGCACTGATGTGAGATTGAAACACTGATCAGCTGCCTCCTGCATGCCCCCTACTGCGGGTCGAGCTTGCAACCTGGGCATAAGCTCTGACCAGGAATCGAATTGGCAACCCTTTAGTGCACAGGATGACGCCCAACTAACTGAGCCACATGGGCCAGGGCAGGAAACCATTCTTAATGGCAGGCCTTAAATTCTATATTATATTTGTATTAAAACATGATAAATGATGTTAAAGATATGGGTATTTAGTTAAAATAAAACAATGATGGGATCTGTGTGCATTGTAAGAATGACCCCTCTTTTTCGCCCACTTCCACAACAATGTGCTAGAGTATACATGACAGTGAAAGGTAGTAGAATATGCACCCCCAATTACGCCACTTTGACATAAGGACTATTTTGAGCTGAAGGCAATTAAAAAGGAGGCATAAGGAACACTCTTCCCCCTCCATCTCTCTACACAGAAGGGGAGCATGAGTCTTAATTATTGGCCACAACCCTAAACTATTACCAGCCCAGAGACAACACCAGAACCAACATAACAAACCTTACTAAATAGTCCTTGCCATTCATTAATTTTCTCCATATATTATTTACCTTTCCACAATATGCTGCCCCTAGAAGCTCCAAGACCACTTCTCAACAAAACTCAGTGTTCTTTTGTTAAGATACTAAGCCCAATTTCTAAGCCCTTGGATCTACTCCTCACTGAGTACACTCCCATGCATGTACATGCATTAATAGACTTGTTTTTTTTTTCTCTTGTTAATCTGTCTCTTCTCAGTGTAATTTACAGGGCCTCAGCCACAGAGCCTAGAAAGATAGAAATAGCTTCTGCTTCCCTCTAACAGCGATTTTCAACCTTTTCCATCTCATGGCACACATAAACTAATTACTAAAATATTGCGGCACACCAAAAAATACATTATATTTTTTGCCAATCTGACAAAAAATGGGTACAATTTTGGTTCATTCACACCTGATGGCTATTGTTGTTGGCTGTTGTCATTTTTTTATTTGACAATCTAAGGGGAAAGAGGTCATTGCCCCTGACTAAACAGTCAGGTACTGCATGTTTTCAAAATTCCTGCGGCACATCAGTTGGAAAATCACTGCTATAACAGATACATGTAATAAAAAGTATTTCGCAGGGAGACTTTGAAATGGCAAATTTTATTAACTAATTTTTAAACAAGCTCTCATACTAGAAAAAAATAAATCCACTAGGATGTATTCAAAGAAAACATTAACAATTACTAGAAAAATATATATATTAATTTTTTAAACATAATGGTTGCATAGCAAATATAACTTACTGATAATAACAGAAATAAAACTTAAAACTTTTGAGGCAACTATTTAAGAAAAGTAAAGATAATCAAAATTGGCACTCTAGGATTAATTACTGCCAGTAGTAAAGCACTCCTATCTGCACATATAGAGCATATGCCCAGATCACATATTCTTGGGCTATAGGCACACGAACTTCCTGTCTGTGTGGCGTTTCCTTTTTTTGTTCCACCTAAAGAAACAACTCAACTTTCACTAATGCCAGTGCTATTTTTGTTATAATCCTGTTAAATGTGTGCCCCTTACTCTCACTTAATACAAAGATATCTGAGGCAGGAATTCTGCTGGTTACTTTAATAGACCTCTTTTTACTGGCATAAGTCTGCACAAGGTTTATTTGTTAGTTCCATGGAGAGTAGGTAACCTTTCTGGTAGAAAGATTTCATTTTAATGATTCATCGTCTTGAGAAATTTCTATGCGCGAGTCTTGCTGTTTTTCTGACCTCTCACTGATTTGCAGTATTTGTACAACAAGCACTAATCATGAGCTGCAAAAGAGTCAGAAAGGGAGGAGAAGCTGAATCCAGGTGGAGGAAAATGCCCCAAATGGGCTGGTGAGAGGGACATAAGACAGGGAAAAGCTGGAAAGGCGGCGCAGCAGGGAGCTGATCTGCTTGCGCATGGCTAAGTGAGGTGGTGTGGACGGAAGGAGTACCAGAAAGATGCGCTGAAGGGCAGAAAAAGAGGCACTTATGCAACAATCAGAGGTGAGGCTGAGCTCATTTAGGAGCATTGCGATGATGAAGCAGATTCGAGAGGAAACATTTACACAACCTATGCATTTAGATAACTGGACCCCAAACTCTTGGAAAAGACTACTGCATCTTTAAAGCCCAGAAGGAAGGAAACATGCCTGCTTGTTGAGGGCCTCCTGTCTGCCAGGCACTGTGCTGGGCACTCAGTTCTGCCATGACCTGGCCCATGCGTCCCTTTCCAGCCTCATCTTATATCCCTCTCTCCTTTCTACACTATTTTCTAAGCCACGCTCACTCTTCAGGTCCTAGAACATATTAGATTCTGTCTGTGTTGGGCCCACTGTCCTTGATATCACCCCACTTGGGAAACCTAAACGTCACATAACAGAACTCTTCATATAAAATAACGTCTTACTCCTACTGTGAATGCCTTGCTCCTCAAAACAAACAAAAAAATGACTTAAAGACAGAAATGTTATTTGTAACAAAATTTGTCCCTTTTCTAGTCCTCAATCATTATAGGTATATATCCTTCAAATCTTTATATTCAGATCAATAAAGATTTGAAGGATATATATTAATACAGAACCAGTGGTTTTCCCTGGTTTGAAGGATTAGGGGTAATTTAGATTATTTTTTATTATTTTATGTCTTTCATTTTTCTGTATTTACTAACTCCTCTATAACATTTTAGTTTTCTTAACCAGAAAATTTTATAGCCAGAACAATGAGACAAATTTAAAAGAAATACAGTTTCATTTTTGAAGATCTTTTAGGTACCTGCCTATAGGGCTGTGGATATATGTAAAATCTCAAACTGTTAGTTTAACCTTTCGATCCCCATGGCACTCACTAATTTTTGGATGGAATTAACCAGTTGTTTGGCTGTAATGTTGATATATTACGGAGTGCTTTTGGAAGCCATTACTCAATTGATAAAGGAAGTGTTTGGGCTCATGGCTCCAAGACAAACTCTGAGTTTCTTGGCTATGAGGACTAATTAGATTGAAAAAACTTTTCTTTAACTCTGTTAATCAGTTATATTGACAGAGCTAACATTTGTCAGGCAGTTTCTATAATTAAGGAACCACAATATATGACTCCAAAAAATATTTCACAGCAGAAAAAGTAGTATATGTTAATTTCACTGTTTACTACATATTTGATCACGCTCATATCCACCACTACCACCAAGAGTTGCAAATATACATGCCAACCTTTAGCCCAGGGTGACTTCTAAAGCTGAGTTATGAACCCCAACTGAAATAGTGGGGTCGTAATGGAAATGCTGACAACCTTAACTATAGCAGCATGAACAACACTGACTATAATAAAATCCTTGTTCAGATATAACTCACATAAAAAGTAAAAGCCAAGGGCTGTGAACAACAGCTCAGTACACTTAAGCCATTTTTCAACATATTCGAAATCCATATAATTCTGAATTCCTTTCAAAGCAATACCTGATGGCTTTTCAGACTTCAGTGTTTTGTTTCTAAAAAATCTGTATATACTAATATCTCATATGACTCCCTGTGAAACATTTCCCCCCCTTTATCTTCAGCTAGTGCGAGTTCTAATGAAACTTTCATGAAATAAATGTTATTTTTGTCAGGCCTTGCTTTGCATTTGCAATATCCCTGGGAATGGACTTGTTCAAGGAATTCAGGGGAATGATAAAGGGCCCAGCAAATTCTGATTTGCGAAGCCTGTTAAAGCGACTCCGCATGAAAATTGTGAGTATAAAACTAAAGAGGATAATGTTGTTCCACAACATTTTAATTAGCACGCTTTCCCCCCAAATGTCAAAGGAGTGATTTCTTTTTTCTTTCATGCAAATAAAAAGAAAAAAATACAGAGGAAATCATGCACATGAGTCAAAAAGCTCTAGCAGAAGCAACAGCAAGAGTCACTGTTTATTTTTTAATTAAGGTGCTCCAGTCCTTGAGCGCTCACAGCCAGGCGCACACTCCACACTTGGATAGCTGGCGGTGAGCACTGCTGAAGGGAACTACGCTGACAAGTGACAAAGTCGCTGTTCTTGTCTGCAGATGCTCCCTCAAGTCCACTTGGCACAAACTTAGAATTCAAGAATCTGGAGAATGGTGTAGAATTGATTTATCTCATGTTAACTGTTTCTAGCTGAATTTGGAAATTACTTATGGGAGATAGAGCTCTTTGTTTCTTCGAATCTCAGATATTGGGTTATAATTTAAACATTATAACATTTCAACATGATTATGGTCCTAAACATCATCTTGCAAGTGTCTTCACCAATCACAATCATTTCCCATTGTTTTAAGACCCTGGAAGACCAGAGGAAGGCATAGAATGAAGATGATTAACTGATTATGTTTGTTAGAGAAGAGAGAAAAGGCTGTTCACAGATTTATATTTCTTTTCATATGTAATAAATTGTGAATGTGATTTACTGTGTGCAAGACTATATTTGGAGAGAGGCGATTCTGCTGTGATTAATAGCCATAGAAAATTAAATTATATTTTGCAAAATATTTGAACATCACAAGCCTTTAACATCACATTAAGGCTCAGCATATACTTTTATGTGCTATTTTAAATGACAGTAAATCTTAGAGAAATAAATTAGTTTTGAAAATAGAAATGCAGATAGAACACAAAATACAAAATGCTAAATGTTTGACCCTGCTATACACTTGTTTTGAAATTTGATCAGGCAGAATAAACATTTCTTTGTATTTCTGTCCAAACTTAATTGATGATACTGAATTGAAATCCCAGTTTTTTCTAGAACTCTTATTTACTTTGGAGTGTTAGTGGTTTGACACTGCTGATGCTAGAAGAGAAATCCATTCAGGGAATCATGTGTGTTTTCAAAACTAGATACAGGTAATTTCAAATTATCACATACACTGCTTAGGTGCAGTATCTGCGTACATATATTCCTTCTGTTTTTTGCAGCCTTTCTACCCATTGTGGTTTCCTCATCTAGCACTCACATCACACCCCAAATCCAAGGAATATTTAAGCCCTTCATTTTCCTCAAATTTCTCCTTTCTAGTCTCATTGCTATGGCTTTGCAGCTACTAAAAAGAGATCCCAGCCCACCCGACATGGCTCAGCGGTTGAGCATCGACCTAGAATCCAAGAGATCACGGTTTGATTCCCGGTCAGGGCACATGCCCCGGTTGCAGGCTTGATCCCCGGTGGGGGGCGTTCAGGAGGTGGCCGATCAGTGATTCTCGTCACTGATGTTTCCATTTTTCCCTCTCCCTCTCTCTGAAATCAATAAAGACACATTTTAAAAAAATAAAGAGGTCCCAGATCATGAACGACTTGATATTATTATAAGATATGAGTAAATCATGAAAGAGTTCAAATTGCGTTTGTGAACCTTTTTCTTTTAAATCCTCAAGGCTAAGAAATACGTTTCTGTCTGGGTGTTAGTTCCAAGTCTATTCATTTCCTTATTGATAATATGACAATGTGGAAAATTCTGTAACCTACATTGGTGCTTATGTTAAACAGTCATAAAGACATAAAAATGTAAATGTCAGTGATCACTTGTCATATAATCCTCTCTAGGAGAGGACCAGTATAAGCCATACAATAGTTCTGGTGCTGGACCAACTGTAATTCAAGATTAATTGGTTATCTACATCCAGATGGAGTTTACTAGGCACATACTTGAATTTCAGTTTTCTGGGTTTATTTTTGGTAAACAGTATTTCTCAAGGAAAGCAACTAGCTGGGCAGGCATTTGGCTCACTGTTTTCCGGAAGAACAGTTGTCTAACTTCATGGTTAATAATGCAACAGTGTCGGAAATGTGTTGCTCTCTGCCACATGGCAATGGTGTCAGGTTTGATGTTACACCAATCATTACCACAAAACCCTTGCTTAGTATCTACATGATCTGTACCTACATTTAAACTGCATCCATTTCTGGAAATTACCTGCCTGTTTTAATTCCCATCAGAATATTTCAGTGCATGCAAATATAATCAAAATACAATCACACACATCAGTCTTCCCTTTAAGAAAAGCTGCTGGTTACAAGTAGGTGTTTTGAGTGTTGAAGGGACTTTTAATATTAAAAAATAAGGTGAGGAATTAAAGCCATAAAACTCTTAGAAAAAAACACAGGGGAAAAGCTCCCTGACACTACACTTGGCAATGATATTTTTGGATTTGACACCAAAAGCACAGGCAATAAAAGTAAAAATAAACAAGTGTGACTACATCAAATTTAAAAGCTTCTGCACAAGAGAGGAAACGTATAAAATAGGGGAAAATATTTGCAAATGATGATATATTGGATAAGGGGTTAACATCAGAAATATATAAGAAATGCATATAATTCAGGAGCAAAAAATCAAACAATCCAACTAAAAAATGGGCAATGGACCCAAACAAACGTTCCTCCAAAGAAGACATAAAATGGCCAACTGGAATAGGAAAAAGCGCTTAACATCACTGACCATCAGGAAATACAAATCAAAACCACAATTAGATACCAGCTCACACCTGCTGCGATGACTATCATAAAAAAGTCAAAACATACCAAGTGTTGCCAAGGATGTGGGAAAATATGAAATCTTGTACGCTTTTGGTAGGAACATAAATTGGTACAACCACTACAGAAAAACAGCATGGCGGTTCCTCAAAAAATTAAAAATAGAATTAGCATCTGACCCAGCTTCTGGGTATTTATTCACCTGAAGAAAATGACATCATCATCTCCTAGAGATATCTGCACCCCCACTTGCACTGCGATACTGTTCACAGTAATCAAGATATGGAAAGAAGCTAAGTGTTCACTGACAGATGAGTGGAAAATTATATAGCCCTGGCCAGGTAGCTGAGTTGGTTAGAGCATTATCCTGATACACCAAGGCTGTGGGTTCGATACCTGATCAGGGTACATATAAGAATCATCCAATGAATGCATAAATAAGTGGAACAACAAATCTCTCTCTCTCTCTTCCCCCTTCTTCTCTCTAAAATCAATAAAGAAAAATTAAAACAAAAGAAAATTATATTAAGATGGAATCGTATTCATTCTTAAAAGAGAATTAAATCCTGCCATTTGCAACAACATGGACAAACCTAGAGGATGTTACGCTAAGTGAAATAAGCCAGACACAGAAAGACAAATACTGCATGATCTTACTTAAATGTGGACTCTAAAAATGTTAAACTCATAGTAAGAGAGTAGAATAGAGTGGTTACCAGAGTCTGGAGAATAAAGAAAAAGGGAAGACAATGATAAAAGTATACAAACTTTCAGCTATAAAATGAGTAAGTTCTGGAAACCTAATGAACAGCAAGGTGACTATAGTTACATATATAGTGAGGGGCACATGGAGGTAGTGTCTTAAAGCCACAAAAATGGTGTCTCTTTCCCTCAATGCATTTTTCTTAAGAATTTCAATAAGCTCAGTGTTCTGATTAGAAGATACTAGAACTAAACATTTACAAAATACTCCCAACTCCTAGACCTGGTCCTTCTACTGTATGCCCCACTTCAATTGATGGCAAATCCATCTTTTTTCAGTTGCTCTGATTACAACCTTTGGAGTCACTGTTGAAGAAATCACACTATTATACTTCTTATCCTCTTTCTCAGCAAATGCAGCTGGCATTATCTTCAAAAAAAAGAATAGTAAGTCTACGTCTCATAACCTCCACCACTGTCACCCTAATTGACACTAACATCTTTCCTCACTTGATCGACTTCGATAATCACCTGATCTCCCTCTACTCTTGCCCCATTGCAATCCATTTCTCCACATGGCAGCCTGAATGATTCTTTTAAATATAAGTCAGATCTCACTACTCCCATAATCTCAACCTGCTAATGGCTTCCCAAAAAACTCTGAATAAAAGCCAATGTCCATTCCAGAGCCTTTAGATCATACATACTCTTGTCCCTGGCTACACCTCCAACCTCTTTTCTTATCACACTCTGCCTCACTCACTTTGGTCTAGGCACACTAGGTCCCTCAAATACATTATGCACATAGAAGACTCAGGGTCTTTTGCAATTCCTGTTTCCATTGCTTGGAATGTCCTTTACTGATACAAACGTGGTTCGTTTCCTCAGTTTAATCAAGTTTCTGCCCAAACATCTCCATAAACAGGCCTCCCTGACCACTATTTGTACTACAGCACACCCCCCCTGACATTCTCTATTCTCTTATCTTGCTTTATTTTTCTTTATAACACTTATGACTGAATCCACCCATGAAAATGAGAACTTGTTTTATTCCACTGTAGCCCAAGTGTAAAGAATGGTGCCAAGCATATCATAAGTCCTCAATAATTATTTGTTTGGGAAATGAGTAAATAAATGAATGAACTGCATGATGAGTTATATCTTAAATTTATTTTATGTTTATAAATATAAATCCACAGTGGATCTTCATTATGAAAACATTCCATATTTGTGAATTTGCCTACTTGCTGAAATGGATCTGTAACCCTGGCAAAAACTCACCATGATTCTGTGGTCATTAGCAGGTGCGCATGTGCAGAGTGGTGAAAAACTTGAGTTGTCCCAGGCATGTGTCTCCAGCTGAGGTCAAACAAGGTGACACTCTGACTTCTTGTTTTAGCTAACTGGCCCTTTGCCATCTATTTAGTGCCATGTTTTTCTTATTTGGGTGCTTTTTTTGGTGATCTTACTTTTGCAAACGACCCTCAAGTAGAACACTGAAGTGCTGCCTAGTGTTCCTGTGAGCAAGAAGGTTGTGACGTGCCTCACTGAGAGATGTGTGCTAAACAGACTTCATTCAGGCATGAGTCATTCTGCTGCTGGCTGTGAGTTCCATGCTAATGAATCAACCGTGTATATTAAATAAGGTGTCTTTAAGCAGAAACAGACATAAGACAAGGTTATGTTTTGATTGGTTGATGAAAATATTGAGACCAGAGACTCGCAGGAGCCTAACCCTGCACTTCCCCCAGGAACAATGACTCAGCATTCGCTAGCGGAGTGTTCAGAGAGACTTTATAGAATGGAAGCACCGCAAATGACAACAGTCAGCTGTATATACCACAGAGAAAATATAAAACATATGAGGATATTACCGACAGCAAATGTTACTGTTAAGTATATTATGATTAATGTGATCTTATTGTATATAATTTTATTTAAATTCATTATATGTGCATTTGCCAAGTCATTAAAGTTCATTAAGGCTTGATTTTGTTCAAAATATATTACTTTATATGTACATTCTCTGATTCACTTTATTACCTCCTTTAATGCTTTCCCTATTTGGAATATTTATAATTATTCACTGTTATAAATAATGTCACAATGAAATTCTTGTGCATAAAACTTAGTGCCCATCTCTGATCATATTTTTAAGATAAACTAAAGGTCTGCAATTAGTTGGAGGCTCTAGATATGTTTTGCTTTCCAGAGTTTAAGTCATCATGAACGTGGACCATCAATACCCGAGTGCGTCCCTTACCCCACACGTACCAGCCCTAAGCATATGACATGGTTTGTTTTTAACCTCTGCCAATTTGAGAGCTGAAAAATCGCATCTTATTGTTCTCTGTGCATTTCTTCCATTACTGATGAGGTTGGATATTTTTGGTAAGCTTTTCTTCTGAGGATGTTCTGTCCACGGGCCGTTTGCCCATGGAAGGGTTAGGAATGGTTTCTAATGAGTTTCTAAGCAAGCTGGGATAAAAAGGGAGGCAATTAATAGACATGTTGGAGACAACTCATTTCCCTTTCAATAACACCTAGTCAGGGTGGTTTCTAAGAGTAAAAGATGCATGGATAACTGCACCAGTTAATCTGAAGAATACCCATACCTCCCACATAACAGGTTACTGAAGAAAAGTGACATATTATTAAAAAAGGGCTACAAATGTACAACTCAGAGAATGCAAGCCCTTATCCTATTTGAGTTAAATAAACGTTCGTGGCTGATGACAGTGTACTTCAAGAAGGGTGGGCGGTAGAGATATTTATTCTTTGTTCATCATCACAGGGTGTGTTACTATTCTCTGTGGACGTGTAGAAGCAAATATCAATGGAATAAAACCCTTAATCCTAGCCCGGCCAGGCGTGGCTCAGCAGGTGAGCATTGACCTGGGATCCAGGAGATCGCAGTTCGATTCCTGGTCAGGACACATGCCTGGGTTTTGGGCTCAATCCCCAGTAGGGGGCGTGAGGGAGGCAGCTGATCAATGACTCTCAGCATTGGTGTTTCTCTCTCTCCCTCTCTCCTTTCCTCTCTCTGAGATCAATAAAAACATATTTAAAAAGACAAAACTAAAAAACCCTTAACTCTAACAATACCATTTTCATATATTTAGCAGTTTACTGTAGCTTTAGAGTAAACCAGTAAGTGTTAGTATTTGTAATGAGGTCACTGGGTGTTTCTAAATATAGTAATCAATGTTCCCATTAAAATACAGAACTTACCAAGGTTTACACTGCTTTCTCAGTTTCTCTTAAATTGATGAACACAACTTTCATATTTTATGGCATTTTCAACTCTGTTTTTGATATTACCAGTGTTGGTACAGAGAAAAGAGAAAGGAATACAGAAATAGACAAAAGCTTAGCTCTTATCAATTGTGTGACCTTGAGCACTTTACTTACTGTTTCTGAGACTCAGGCTCCTCTTCCATAAAACCATGCTTAAAACAGTGCCTGGCAATTAGCAAGCTCTTTATAAATGGTAATGGTTATTATTTTCACTATTAGGCATTAGGAAAACTGCATAATTAAGTGATAAACAATAGTGAGCATAAACATTAGCCTTTGGTTTTCTGCTACAAATGCGAGCAGAATTCATTTCTTTAAAATGCACATCAAAAAATGCTTTATTATCATTTTTATTAGTTATGATAATATTCAAAATTCATGCCTCTTTTATTTTCCCGTAAACATTTACTATTAATTACTTAGAATATTCCATTAAAAGCTACATGCTTTTCCTTTTCTTCCATGTTTATGGAAAGTAAGGACAAGGATAACCTAACAAAATAAGACCCTGGAAGTTTTAGGATCAACCCTTGAATATGGAATGGTAAGTCTTCATCAAAGCTTACAGATGTCACTCAAAATAAGAGGAGTTTTTGTGATCATGTTTTAGAGTCTTATTTCTAAAAGACTACAAGATGGTAAAAGTAAAAGAATATGTAAAGAAAATAAAATTAATGACATCATGGATTCTTTCAGAGAGCTGTATGATTTAACAAGCAAATTTTGATGTTCATTTTAAAAAAGAGACTGAACGAAAAACAAACCTGGTCAAAATCATCTGGAATGAACATCATGTTAGCTTGAACAATAAACCATTATTTATCTTCAGCACCTTTCTCCTTAAGGCATTTCCACATTGACTATCTAATTTTATTATTATAATCACCTGGAGGGATAAGCAAGCTAAGTATGACCATTTCTATTTTTCCAATTAAGAAACGTTATTGTACAAAACAGGAAACAGGCACTGAGAGGTTAAATGGCCAAACTACGATCCAACAAGGAGGTAGTAACCAGGGTGAAACGAGAATGCATATGTTCCGATTCTCATCTTTGCACATATTATTTCCAGCATGTGTTTCTTTCAGATATGACTACACCAGAATCCTTTGCCATAGAGCTATTCACTTCCAATAGGACTCAGGGTTTTTCCCCTTATTATTTCAATAAATCTTCTAATAAAAATGCCAGCTCCAGTCCGACTGTTTTACATGAAAATACCATTAAGGAGTTTGAGCCATATGAAATTGGCACCAGTCAATATTATGTTTGCTACTTACTAATTTATCTCACCACCTTGAGGAATCCTAATTCTGGAAAAAGACCCCAATTAAATTCAAGAAATCACACCAGCAGTGCAGCCTCCCCCCGCCCATGACTTGGTTCTTGTAGTCAAGTCACATTAGAAATGTGTAAAAAGTGGCAAGCAGGAGCAATTGCTTAAGGTGCTGTGATACTGTTCTGGCAATTTCCTGAAATCCCTAGCCCCTGTATCCCTAAACTTTGCTGATCCTTACTGATGACGCCATCAAGAGGTTGGTAGTAGGGAAAACTGCAGTAACAGTAACTAAGCTGATTGCCAGATGCCACCCATTTTTCCCCCCAAGGGTACAAGGCAGCTCCGCTTGGAGCAGGAGCTGCCTCTTCCTATGACTGCTGTGGCCGCAGGCGGCGGGTTCTTTCTCCATTTCTCTTCTTCCCTCTTTCTTCCCTCTCCCCTCTCCACCTTGACATTACTACTCAACATCAGTCCTTTAATTTCTTGCATCAAATATGTCCCTGAGTTTTACCTGAGAAGTCAATCCAACTATATCAACTTTAGGAGTCAATCCAGTTATACCATTTGATGTACAAATAGTCACTTTTCAACTAACGAGCTTGAATCCACAATGAGATAAAACTAAGTAATATTCACATGTATCCTAGTTCCTGACATTGAAGCAAAGCCACAGTGATAATGATGACAGCGGTGACAGGCTCTTGGTGAAAATTTTAACTCCAATGTGCTCGGGCCATGGTGGGATTCAATGCTATACAAGACAACACAATACTGATAACGACTACGGAAAGATCACCCTGGATGCTTACGTGGTATATAATGTGCTTGGAGGGGTTTTTTCCTTCATTTATTTAGATACTAGAGTGTTCCATCTAGTCTTACACCCAAAGACACTTTGATAAAACCCTTAAGTGACATATGACTTGCTGAAAAATTATTATTTACAATAACATCAGATCAACTCTGAGAGCAAATATTTATACAATGAATGGGATCATTATAACTAAGCACAAGGTAAAACATGAAAACCTTTTGAATGAAAATGCAGTGCCTTTCTGACTTTTCATAAGACATTGCATATTTTAAAAATTCAAATAACTGGCTTTTAAAAATGCTTTGTTGAACCATACATATATTCTGCACACAGGTGACCAGCTGAACAGATTTTCACCAACTAAACATACCAGAATCTATATCAAGAACAGCACATGACTGGCACCCCATGAGCCCGCACACAACTCCTTCTACTCACAAATCCACACCCTGAGTGACCAATATCATGATTTCTAACACCATAGATTAGTTTTAAAGAATACTTTTTGAAGATTGGGTTTTCTACTAGTTGCTTAATGTATAAGAAGTTGAAATGAAATATCTACAAATGTATGTTAGTTCCTTTAAGTTCCCCTTGTGGAGTTAAAGACAGTGACAAGGGTGAGGCTGATGTCCAATAAGCACTCACTGAGTTGAATTTACTCTCCCAGTCCTGTGCTGGGCTTTGCACTAAAAGACGAGACAAATGACAACATACATGATTTCAGAAAGCAGCCATAAACATGGAAACCCTTAGACTGTAATGCAAGAGAGTGCAGGATCGAGTACTAAACTAGGACACTGAAATAAGTACCATGGCAGAGGAGGGAAGAGAGAGAACACGCAAAGCCAAAACAGCTGAGAAGTCATTGTGGAGGGGTGAGCCTTAAGCTGGGACTTCGAAAAGGTACTCAGGGTCATATATATATATTTACATTTGAAAAGATGATTCACTTCACTAGCTTAAGGGAAATTCAAATTTAAAACCAGAATGAAATATCACCTCGCAGCAGTTAGAATGGCTACCATCAACAAGACAGGCAATAACAAGTGTGGGAGAGGTTGTAGCAAAAAAGGAACCCACGTAGCTGCTGGTGGGAATGTGTACTGGTTCAGCCACCAGGGAAAACAGTATGGAGGTGCCTCAAAGAATTCAGAATAGAGCTACCACATGACCCAGCAATCCCTCTTTTAGGTATCTACCCTAAAAATTTGAAAACATTTATTCATAAAGGGGGGGGGGGTGGGGGTGGGGGTGTGTGTGTGTGTGTGTGTGTATATGTTCATATATATATACCTTTATGTTCACGGTGGACAAAACATGGAAACTACCTAAGTGTCCTTCCATGGAAGACTGGATAAAGAAAATGTGATACATGTATACAATGGAATTCTACTCAGTCATAAAAGAGATGAAATACTGCCACTTGCAACAACATGGATGGATCTTGAGAGTATCAACCTAAGCAAAATAAGCCAGACAGAAAAAAAATAAGGATCATGTGATTTCTTTCATATGTGAGATTTAAAAAAGAAAGCAACAAACAAGCCCAAAAAACCCTGATAGGCACAGACATCAGTACGGTGGATACCAAAGGGGACGTGGGTGTGGGGAGGTAGAAGAGAAAGGGGGTCAAATATATGGTGACAGAAGGAGACTTGACTTCGGGTGATGGTCACACAATACAATATACAAATGATGTATTATGGAATTGGACATTGAAACTTATATAATCTTATAAGCCAATTTCATCCCAATAAATTTAATGAAAAATTTTTCTAAAGATACTTAGGGCTTAAAAAGGTTGAGGGAAGGAGGTGGTATTTCAGTTTGGAAAAGAGCAGAAGCCTAGGCTCTGAGACAGGCAGGGCAATGAAGTGAGACAAATAAACTATGCAAACAAATGTCTAGCAGGAAAAGATCCTGGAATGCAAAAGCTAAGGTACCCTGACAAATGCCTATATAAATCTACAAAAATTGTTGATACAATTATATCTTATTAAACCTGTTTAATTTTTTTAAATTATAAAGAGAAATTAGATAACTCTAGAGTGAAGGAGAATGGCAAATGCCACCTTAATTGAGTGACCAAAGTTAATATCACCAGTAATGGAACAAATTGAAACTGAGTGACATTAGATGGGATGTAATGAAAATAACAGCATGACTTCTGTGATATTTCCAGATTGAAAGAGACTAACGGGTTATGAAAAGTAAATGTGTGAAACTTGACACTGGACTGGATCATTTTGGACATTTTGGGGCCAACTGGTAAATCGTGAATGGTAGCAATCAAAAACAGTAATATATCAATGTTATTTTCCTAATTTGGTTGGATGTATTATGGTTGTATAGGAAAATGTCTTTGTAGGAAAAAACACTAACATATTCAGGGGTGATGGAGCATCATGTCAGCAACTTATTTTTAAATGGTTCAGAGGGGGAAAAACGTTCTTTATACTGTAAAAAAATGTTGATTTATGTTGAAACATTTTACTCAAATCCAAATGGCCGTGGTCTCTGCTTCCTTTCATTGCTAACTGAAGACATTAGTGTTTTCAAGTTTCCTCTAGAAATGAAAATGAATCATAGTGTTTTTATACATTATGAATGAAAAACACTGGTTGGTAATAACTTGATTACTAACCAGCAAGAAGACATGACTTTCTTTCCTGGGTCCTTTGGACATTTCAGGTTGAAAAGACATTTTCTATACATGTTCTAGATCTCTTACTGTTTTTACTATTTTTAAACAATTCACTGTGTTAAAAAAAAAAAAAAAATAGCGGTGACTAGGTGAGAGTAAGGAAGAAAGAAGTATAACAAACTGGAAAATGTATGGCTTTGATTCCCTAAAACTTAATATCTCTTTAAATTTTATAAGATATTTATGGTATTGATATGAATTACATTCTAAGTTATTTTAAACAGTATGTATAAAAATGTCCAAAGGAAACTAAATAAACAATTTTTTTTTTTAAATCCTCACCCAAGGATATTTTTTCCACTGCTTTTTCAGAGAGGAGAGGGAAGGGGGGGAGGGGAGAGAGAGAGAAAGGGGGAGAGAGAGAGAAACATGGATGTGAGAGAAACAATGATTAGTTGCCTCCCCCAAGAACCTGGACTAAGGCTGGGGATGGAGCCTGCAACCAAGGTACGTGCCCTTGACCAGAATCAACCCCGAGACCTTTCAGTCCATGAGCCGCCACTTTAACCACTGAGCAACACCAGCTAGGGCAACAACCATTAAAATTTTTTATTAAAATGATGTAATGGTATGATCTGTACTCAGTTTAACTCAGACTGCTAACACTGAAGTAAGGTGGAGTCTAGTGATATTTTGTCACCTCAGTATATTATCACGCGGTGCTTCTAAAAAGTTCCACTAAAAATTTAAATGTGCTACGATATTCCACAGTTTGACCCCTTCTCACATCCTGGGTCCCATGAGTCACTGTACATTAAATGCTCTAGAAACAGTAGGATTCTGTTCCATAACTCAAAGATTTTTTCAATAAAGCTAACAGTGGACAACCTGAAAGTAATTTTTTCCGGGCATCAGAATGAAAGAGAGAAGTTTCAGCTGTTAGAGAGAGATTACACTGAGACGGTTGGCTGCCATCAGTTCCCTGAGGCTCAGTCCTCACTGTTAACCCTAAATCTTATGGTTTGGCGGCCTCCGTAAGTTGGGGTGCTCTCCATTACCTCGATGGTTTCCAATTTGAACTTTCTCCTTGAACGAAGTAAAAACTGGACCAGGAAATACTGTTAAGTCCCGGTGTCCCGCACATTCTAACTTACCTTGTTTTTCCTCCCGGATTTACAACAAACAGTAATTTGCCGATGGCTATTCTCGATTTGTGAACTTCCCACAAGGCCTTCTTTTGAAACATGCCTGCTATACTGTAATGATATGCAGGATTCAGCTTAATAAACACTGAGTGAGCATCTACTTCTCCCTGACGTGCTGCGCTAGACCTGAGACTAGAGAGACACATGGGGCACATTCCTTGCCACTGAGGAACTCAATCTACGAGGTACACAGAGAAGCAAAGAGTGAGATACACAATGCCGAGGGGGTATGTGCTAGGTTACCAATAAGGCTACCATGCTGCTGTGACAGAAAGAAAGAAAGGAGGGTGATTTTGTCACAATGGGGCAAAAGAGATCAGACCACTACACCCAGTAAGCCCTTCATGTGGTCAGCATTTACTTTCCATGTTTTCCAATATGTGAGCATCAGTTCTCTGTTGTATATTCTGGACCACAAAGGAAGCAAAAATGGAGCTGCAATATATGTAATGAAATAATTCCAGACAAGGTCTGTGAACTCTCACGGACTCTCCGCCCAGTTGTGTGATTCCTTCCTCATTCTGGGCCTCAGTTACTTCAACCAGGCGATCAGGGTTCGATTCCCGGTCAGCGCACATGCCCAGGTTGCGGGCTCGATTCCCAGCAGGGGGCGTGCAGGAGGCAGCCAATCAATGACTCTTATTGATGTTTCTCTCTCTCTCTCTCTCCCTCTCCCTTCCTCTCTCTGAATCAATCAATAAATCAATAAAATAAAATAAAATATAAAATAAAATAAACTGATGAGTTGGGACTAAATGCCGATTTGATGATCTCTAAAGTTTCCGCCAGCTCTGGAGTTTCAGAAAAAGTTCTTTTGGGTTTTTTTTTTTTCATTCCCCCCATTTTTTTACTCTGCAATTATATTACTTCTAAATTTTTCTTTATTTCATAGATTTTTTTTTTCCCTACAGTATTTCCTGTAATCTGAACTTTTATCACTATCAATCCTATGACTAAGTCAGAGCAGATAAACAGGTAATCAGAGTTACTTATTATGAAATGAAAAGATGGCAGATATCAAAAGATATAGTAGGTCATTAAAATTTATAATAATTGATTTGATTCAAAAGAAATTAACACTGTTCATAAGAAACTTAACCAGTTTTTATTTTGTAGGATGGCACTAATTTAACCGAAGTGAAACCCATTTTGGATTTATGCAAAACCTTAGGATTAATAGTGCCTTCAAATACATTAATATAATTTTTCCCTGATGAGTAGAATAGTTTTAATTAAACTTTACTAACCCCTTTGGTTTAATCCCTGGAGGCAACTTATAAAACACTAGAGGTTTTAAATCAAACTATAAAAATATTCAAAGCTGAAAGTTAAAGTGATAGCCACAGGGGGTGGGGGGACAATAAAGGATTTATAAAATATGTCTAGAAAATGAGTCATGCTTTAGGCAAGATACATCTGTATATCTATCATGTACAATTATACACACATGTGTATATATAATCTTAAAAATTAATCATTGGGGAAAAGGTAATTGTGGTTTATCAAAAATACTTTCAATATTTAAAGGCATCGGGGTCCCTATAGCAACCAGTTTTTTCTCTCTAAAGACTCATTAGTATGTCGAACAGGAGTGAGAGGACCTGCAGATTTATAATTTAACCTAGAATAAAAGGACCAGAGCAAGATTATTTTATTAATGACACTGGTAATAAAATTACATTGTACTGTTTCATTCTGAACTTCATAAGGACTATGAGAATATCTGTCTAGAAAGAAGTCAGGCATTCTCCTCCCTCACCCAGCCAGCTTGCCACCCCCTCCCTGAAATAATAACTAAACAGATAAACAAGTGGAGTCAAAGCAAAACAAAACCACTCTAACTCCTTAGGCGATGCTGCATCAGTCTTTCCCACCCAAGTACCCCTAATGGAAGAGGAGACTGAATACGTGCCCCTAGGAATCTACTGCTAGTTTGAAATTTCTTTGAAGTCATCTGTTTTATTTTAAAAATTCATGTGAATTTTGCATTCTGCTCCATAATATATATCTGTTTTAATGTAAAAATGATGTGTTTTCTCCCAATATCTGTGAATTGCAGAGCTCTAGGAAAATAGCCTAAGTTTAGGCCACAACTCTGCATCTTCCAAGACACACACAACTTTAGAGGCTTAGCTTTACAAGGAATAAAGGCAATCCTAAAATAAAACTTTCCATGGAACTCACATACTTCCTTCCTTCAGTTTTCCTTTCACTTCAGTGTAATTTTTTTTCTTTGTCAGTTAATTTGAGACCTATGACTTCAGTGCTGAACTGAAATAAATGTGTTATTTGCCATAACAGGAAGTATCCTTACTCTATGAAAATAAAAACTCGGGTTCTAAAACTCCAAAACCATAAAAAAAGGTACTAGTAGCCATACAATTGTTCTTTACATTGGAGTTACATAACTGAATCACTAATTAAATTAGTTTTATCTTATCTAGATAACCTTCAGCTTAAAAATGGTTACTGTTTTTTGGTTTCCTTTGTGAAAGTGATCATTTCACAAGGAGATAGTCCATCAAGTAAAATGAATTATACAGTGTTGATCTCTTTTTGTTTTTGCTGGTGGACTGGGAATATATATGTGCTATACACAGCGCTGAAGGTGACAGAATGAAATTCCAACAGGACTGAACTATACATGAAGCAAACAAGGTAAGTTAGACTCAAATACCAAGGAAAAGTATTTAACTATAAATAAAAGGGAAAGTGCTTGACCTTTTACCATGTTTTGGGTTTTTTTCTGCAGACAAAATTCAAAAGTATTTCCTCCTAAGGCTTTAGTAGCAAAATCTTAGGGGGGAAAAAAAGAAAAGGAAAGAGATGCTGAACAGTGATTTGAAAAGTGATAGGCAGTTGTGGTAGAGGACAGGGCAGGTGAGATTTCCAGGCGTGGGATGCAGCATGAAATCAGAGAGAGAAAGGAATAAGAACGGCCCAGGGAAAATATGCCTGGGCCCGCGGAAATGAAAACCAGGAGGGAATGAAAGATGATGTGAGCAGGCGGAATGTGCTTAAGAACTTCTTCAGTTGAGGACTCTGAGTCAGAATTTCATAGGGACAGAAAAAGAACCAGTGAAAATAACTTGAGAATGGGGATTGCTGTGGCCCAAACACTGTGGTAGGAAGAGGCTTCCTGGCAACAAACAGTCTTTTGAATACACTAGCAGGGAGAATGCGCGAAAGCAGAAATCATCAAAACATAGCAGAAATATTTTGCCCTGAAATGGATTGGGAGGAAGAAGTTGGTTATGTTGTAAAACAAAAGCATGAAAGGATTTACCAAAAGCCCAGACACGAGAAACGAACAAATAGCACTGACTAGAGTACATGCTTAGCTGAGACTGGAACCATAGGTACCCTTATGATTCTAATCGTTCCCTTCTAACAAGGCAATAGAAAGGGCGAGAAGATTCAGAGTAGCATGTCAATTACTGCCACTGCTATGACTAATGATAAAGACAGCGGCCCAGCAACAGCTGAGTATTTACTCTTGCCAAGCTCTTTACTACATACTTTGAACACGTTAATTCATTTTATCTTATTGTTACTATCATTTCCATTTTACAGATGAGGAAATAAAAACTTGAAAGTTTAAATCACTAGTTCAAGGTTATAGAACTGATAAGTAATAGAGCTGGGATTACAGCTCTATAAAATGTAACTCAAAAGGCTGTGCTCTATAGGCTACCTTCACCTACTGCAGTAGTAGCTAAAAGTGTGTATGATATGATATGATATACATATAGACATAGATATAGATAAACAGGTATTTAGACTTAATCAAAGCTGATATACACTGCCTTCCAGATTTCATTAGAGTTGTTCCAGATTATTTTGGCTAAAAATACGTTTATCAGATATATTCATGTAAGGTATACTTAATGTAAGAGTTAAAAATCACCACTGTAAAATTTGTTGTTGTTGTTGTTAATCCTCCTTCAAGGCTATTTTTTCCATTGTTCATTTTAGAGAGAGTGGAGGGGAGGGGAGAGAGATGCATTGATCTGTCGCCTCCCCCACGCATCCCTACGGGGACCGGAGATCAAGCCTGCAACACAGGTACATGCCCTTGACTAGAATTGAACTTCAGACCCTTCAGTCCGTGGGCCAATGCTCCATACTCTAACCACTGAGCAAAACTGGCTAGAGTGCTACTGTAAAATTTTATTTAAACATATACTTGATATGCTTCCACTCAAAATCTTTCTGAAACTGAATCTACATATTAAAGAAATAAAATTTAGAAAAAGATTCTGGTAGAAGACAATTAAAAAATTAATAATAGCCCTGAAATGATCTAATTTTAGAATTGGTCTTATTTGTGGCATTTCTCATGTTTTAAATTATAATACAAAATTTCTAAATATTGCTATTATTCCATGTTAGTTATATATTAGTCAATACGCCTCTAGTCACGAAAGTGTGTTTTTAAATTCAAGGACCAAAATATAGAAATTCTTCAAAAAAGCAATTGCCAGAAAGCTATTATAGTTGTAGTAAGTATAATTTTCCATCATATTATAAAGTTCATTTTATAAAAAAGAAAGCAAATAAATAGTGCTATGGAGTCATAGTCTGTCTCCTTGTGTTATTCTGGTCCTTGAACCACAAAATGCAACATATTGGATTAAATTAAAGAAACATGTTGAAGGTCTGATTGACAATACCAGACCAGCAGAGGCAACCACTAAACAATTTTACACAAAAAATATTTTGAGCTTTATAAACATACCCTTTTCCCGTTTGAAGGACACTAACTGGTTTATATGGATTGTAATAAACTTGGGAAATGTACCTGCTTTCGAGCCCTTACTGAAAATCCTCAGAGTTATAGAGAAATGTATTTACTACAGTACAATTTAAAATACAAGATTTATGGCATACGTAAAGGGGACAGTGTGCTTCCCCACATATATAATCTCACCTGCAAAAAAGTCTCCTTAATTCTTCTCTCTTTCACTTTTCAACTTCTTACTAGAGTGGACAGTACTTGCTTAACCAACAAAGCTAACTAGCTCCAATTACAATCTTTGTCCCCCCTCTCCTGTTCCTCCCTGGTGCCAAGCTCAGAATGATGCTGAAACCTCTGAGGTGGCCACCGTACTGCCCCAACCTTGGAGTCACCACACCCTCAGCTGCCCTAACGCACACCGCCGCTGGGCCTTGGTTGCACCGTCCGCGCTCTGGAAAGTGTGCGCTCTCCGTGGCTGTAAGCATCCTGCGGTCATGCCTCACCCTTTGGGCCTCGTCGATGAAAACCTTCTCGTATCAACCCATCCCAAATCACCTTCTCTCTCGTCTGAACTACAGCACCTTATCCTTTGTGTGACGCTTCTCACAGTCACCCTCCTTTCATAAAGCATCTGTATGTATGCCTTTTCTTAGCTCCTAGATACTCAAGCAGGAAAAGTCTCACAATCACTTTGCTATCACCAAAAGCCCCATATTACGGATCCTTTGCAAACAATATACACTTCAGGGTTTACAAAATGTGTGAACGAACATACTATCTGATCGGAGATATGAAAGCTTCAATAACCTAGCAGCATTACAAAATAAAGTCAGTCCAAAGCAGGCCATTAAAACACACCATGCTGTCAAATAAAACCCAACAGAAACCATCTGCCTGTTTTTCTTATATCAGTAAAGAAACAGAAAAAATATGGTTAATGTTTATAGCTTACTTCGTCCTGCCATTTAAAGTATAATACTTAATTAAGCAAGGAACAGTCTCAAGGCAGTTACCCATCAATTACCTTTACTTGCACTTTCGATATGTTCCAGTTCTTCAGGAAATTTCAGAATATCCCGGTACTTTTCCTCACAGATTTCAGCAATGAAATGCAGGAGAGTTGTTTTTTGATCTGCTGATTTAGTATCTCTGATCTAGAATGAAATAACAAAAATTGTAGCATTTTTTTTTAATAACATAAATATAGATTCTTTTTTAAGTGAAATGAATAAACTCGATTCATCATAACTAATTAAAAAGTAAGTTTGGGGTAGGCTCCAGTGGGCTCTAGTAACAATGCACTGGATTTTAAAATGATCTCCGTATTTTAAAAGGGAAAAGGATGACCACAAAAAAGCGAAAAATTAAACTTAAATCTACATTTTTTTAAATGTCTAAATTATTATGGCCAAATGATTCTTTTCATGAGGAAACAATTTGCATTTAAGTATTGATAATAGCAGTCCAAGTTAATGTGTGCTTATGTTATCAGCATTCTGTTCTTTGCTTTATCACAGAAATATTCTTGAAAGCAAGATTTGTTTGTGAGGATATATTTATTTCTAGCTATCGTTGATGCAAATTAATGTAAAAGAGTAAACACATTTTACCCTTCTTTACTTGCACAGGCCATCAAAAAATAATAACTGACAACTTCTTATGTGGATTTATAAACAGAATCTGAGCGCAATCATGTTAATATGACAAAGTTCATTTGTCTGCTTACATATTGTATTTCCTTTGCAGAGACACTAGAAAAAGATGCTACGGTTAGAATGATAAAAATCTTTAAAGATAGGATACAAAAATTCTATGATGAGAATCTAAGTGTTTTCCTTAATATAGCTCTCATACTACACTAAGCTGCAAATGAAATCGAGGATTTACTGAAAAACAAAGGATAAATATGGCATAAAGTATCAAGTTTTCTCATTCGACTGGATGTTTTAATTCTTCAATCCTTAGATGATGGGTTTGTCAGCTGATGTTCATACTGATTCAGGGTTTTTAGCGTTAAGGATTACTCTGTTTAGAATAAATGAGTATGCTTCACAAACAGGTTTATGAAAAGGTTTGGAGGATATTTAGGTAATTACAGAGTAATTTAATCTTCCTGTTTTAATGACTCAGACCCAAAAGTCAATCAGGCCCACATTGAGTCTCTTTCATGCTACAGCTTTTTAACAACTGTTTACAGCCCAATGCTATGAAAAACTTCAAAGAAATATTAGTCTCAGGGCTCAAAAGAGAGAGTGAGCCACGGGAGGCGTGATGTTGAAAGTTCAAGTGGTCACAATTATTTCTTTTAGAATTTCTGGGATTACCTTCTCCCAGGTAGGAAAAATATTTAAAACTTGGCATTATCATGCTGCTCTTACCAAACACCTTAAATTGCTACAAGGTTGAAATGACACAATTCAAGGACAAGCTGTAAGAACAAAAAGCACTAAAAACCTTCAGGGCAGTTTGTCTTAAATAAGGCTTATGGCTACAGAGGAATCAATGGGAGGCCTCACTTTCCTAAAGAGAGGTCTTTACCTGGGATTACTGTGTTACATGTTCCCAAAGGGCATCGTTTTCAGAGGATATTGGATATTCCAAATAATAAGAAAATTAACATTTCCTTTTTATCATACAAATTACATGAATTCGTAAATCCTAAAAAGATCAGGTGCTTAGGGAAAATGAAGGTACATCTTCCAAAGGGAACAGAAATTGATCTATATTTTAAGAACTCTGTGATGACAAATACACACAGACAACAAAAACCCACCTAATTTTTCAGGACACTAAATTGTACAAGTATATTATAATTTTTTTAAATGCACATGGCCAACACTAGAAAGTAAAACAAAAATGATAAAAGTGTTGTGCTGATAGGTTAATTTTATGGGCGATTTAAAACTCTGGTGTTGACATACATACTTATTAAGTGCTTGATTTTCAAAAACTTTTTAATTGTTGACTATTTAATCAGAATCAGGTCCATTATGTTAATTTCTGTTAAGAAATTTAGTAGAAACAACGGTTACATTTTAAAAAGATAAATAAAGCGTAACATTTCAGTTTAGTAAATATCTTGGTATCTTGGTCAAAATCAGAAAGAGCTACAGATAGAGTATGCATGTACTTTTTTTTAACTTGCCTGAGGATATATTTTACTGAGGATTTTAGAGAGAGGGAAAGGAAGGGGGGGAGAGAGAGAGAGACACATTCATCAGTTGCCTCCCATACTCCAGTACAGCCCCCCACTGGGATCAAACCCACAACCTAGGTATGCGCCCTGACTGGGAATCGAACCAGAAACCTTTGGGTGCACGGAACTACGCTCCAACCAACTGAGCCATACCAGCCAGGGCTGCACATACTTTTTTAGAACTATAATATTCCCTTTGAAGCATGGGCAAACATGGCCAAGGGCCTGTCTTTCAAGCTAAGAAGTACCTTAGTTGGTACAAGAGACAAATTGCTAAATCTGTATTGCAATATTTATTTTTTTTGAAAAACCTCATACAGAGTCCGTTTTAGGGCTTCAAACCGGAAGGGACTGACTAATCCTATCAAATACGTGGTCTTGTTTATTTTTCTTTATGTATATGAGCCTTAGACCAATCACTTTAAAATAAAATTTTAATATTAAAATTTAAGGGGAAAGAAGTTTTTCCTATGAACATATATTTACTTTGTATTATCATATCTTCAGTCTCTCTTACCACGAATACCCCATTCGCACATTAGCCGCTGTCTCTGTCTCTCAGGACCTACAGTGTTCAACGTCAGCATGGAAGGCAAAAAAGAACATTTGCCTCCATCAATTCTAATGGCTAATGGCATTTACCCAATAATTTGCTCTTCCAAGTGGACTAGTTGGATATATACATCTCTTGGGGTAGTATAAAAGTAACCAGCCCAGCCAGGGGTGGCTCAGGGGTTGAGCGTCGACCTAGGATACAGGCGATCGAGGGTTCAATTTCTGGTCAGGGCACATGCCCGGGTTTCGGGCTCGATCCCCAGTGAGGGGCATGCAGGAGGCAGCCGATCAATGACTCTCTCATCATTCTCATCATTGATTTTCTCTCTCTCTCTTTCTCCCTCTCCTTTCCTCTCTCTGAGATCAATAAAGATATATTGAAAAAAAAAAAAAAAAAAGTAACCTAATCTGAGTTTGTGCAAAATTACTTCCAAAGTATTTGGGTTTGTATATCAAGAAATAAAACTGATCTCCATTTGATATCTGGTTAACTAGAAATTATGTTAATTTCACATGAACATCAAATATTCCAATAAGAGTTGCCCAGACTGCCTAAGTCTCAGCGGTGACTGCACACATGGCAAGGTATGCTGCACAGGAGCCCAATGCCTTTCTGCATCAGTGCCTGTGCTTCCCTCTTTCCCTCTCACCAGCCATAGAGAGACAGGGATGAGGGACACAGCGCTTTTCTTTATACGATAAAAAGAATGAACAAAACGGTCACCCTACAGTCCTCTGTCTTGGATAGATTTCCAAACAGTAAAAACATCAATAGTTCCAGAAATCAGAAATATCTGAAAGAGTTCAAAACGGTTTATAAGATTTTAATGAGCTGAGTTATCAACAAATGAGAACAATAAAAGTAAGAGAGTAATTCACTGCCTTCACTGATAAAGTGCCATCAGTTAATAAACCATGCAGCGGTTTTAATTGTAATCATCTGACCAATAAATGTTATACATAAAGATTAATAACTGAATTTATACTAACTGTAGCTACCTAATCTTTAATAACTTCCTGAAATGGTACATGAATACAAAATAGCTTTAACAGAATAACACCTATTTCTGTACTGCATTCCGATCATTTCTCTCTTTTCTAATAAATGAGTGCTATGTTATGAAAGATAATATTTATATTGACTTGTTCAATACATTTCCAAGACTTTATTGATTTTTTTTGAGAGAGAGAGAGAGGGATAGAGAGATAGAAACATGGATGAGAGAGAAACATCATCGAATGGCTGCCTCCTGCATGTCCCCTACTGGGAGTTGAGCCTGCAACCGGGGCATCAATGGGAATCAACAGGTGACCACTTGGTTCCTGGGTAAGATGCTCAACCACTAGGTCAGGCCATTTCCAAAACTTTAGTTAGGCAGATAGCAAAATATCTGAACAACTAACTGCCATGTAAAATGTATTTTAAAAATTTTAAATACTCTCATTCAAGCCTGAAAATGTGAGTACTTCACCCTGTCTTTGAAATCAGGGGTTTGAGCACACAGCAGCCAGCACACTGCCAGAGAGCCTGAGGAAACAACATTTTAATCATCACCGTCAGTCACACTCAATCTTTCCGTGAAGGACCCCTTCTGTCGGTAATTTTCCCTTCTGCTGAGATTTAAGCCTATTTCTTCTTGCTCTGGCATCAGTGGGGACAGAAAAGAACTGACCGCTAGCCTCCGTATAAACCACCTTTCATAGAGTGCAAGTTCCCTTCTCATGTGTCCTGTTCTCTAAACCAGCGATTTTCACCTTTGTCATCTCGTGGCACATACAAACTAATTACTACAATTCTGCAGCACGCCAAAAAATAGTATATTTTCTGTCGATCTGACAAAAAATATCTATATAATTTTGGTTCATTCACACCAGACGGCTACTGACTGCTGCATTAGCTGTTGTCATTTTTTTATTTAACAGTCTAAAGGAAAAGAGGCCAGTGCCCCCGACTAAATAGTCAGGTATTGCATGTTTTCAAAATTCTTGCTGCACAGCGGTTAAAAGTCACTGCTCTAAACCAAACAATTGAAGTTCTTTTAACCTCCATACAGATGTTAGTTTTCAAGTGTTTATGAAACATTTCATTTTCATTTTTGTAATGAACTAACTTTAATAATACATTAATTTTACTTATAAATTAATTATAGCTTATATATCATGGAACACATATGAATGGAATATTCTACACTCTATATTTTTAAGAATGGGATAGATTATAGCATATATGTATGAATAATTAGAATCCACTCCAAGTTTCCATTGCAGGGTTCCCATCATCTATTAGGAAAGCATGCGAACGTCTCGGTTTTGCTCAGAAGGCCCTTGGCGAGCTGGTCCTGGCCTGCCCTTCTAGCCTGTCCCTGCTGCATACTTCTCTTCAGGCGGCCTGCAGCTGCTGGACAGACCAGGCAGAGTCTAGCACTGTGCTCTGCACATCCTGTTCTCTTTCTAGATTCCCCTTCCTTCTGCCTCTTTTGTGAATTCCTACTCATATTTCAGGACCATTCAACCACCACCTCCTTTCTGAAGAAGTCTATCAGGAGTAATCTGGACCTATGTTTGCAAAGCTCCTTCATTATATACCTTTCAATAGTCACGTCTTCCAGTCAATATACACCCTTTTAATTGCAGAAGCTCAGTTTCACTGATTTTTTTTTCAATCCACCGTACCAAGGAGAATGCTGGAACATACGAGGTAGGTGGTCAATGTTTGTGAATGAAGATTTTCCTCCACATAAGCTCACCTGTGTGAGCTATAGGGCAATACTTCTAAATTAAACTCTACTTGTGTGCGTGCATGTGTGTGTGTGCATACCAACATATACACAAAGAGGTTGACTACAGAGCTAGATTTTTCAAGGACAACCTATTTGTTGAGAGGTGGCAGTGAATTCCAGAATAAAGTTGTAATGTGCCCCACAGGAAGTGGAGCACCATACGTTTGTAAGGGGAGGCATGTTAGGAGCAAAGCAATTATGAATGATCCACAGTCAATGATCTACTGTGGGTTTGGGGCTGTGCTAGAAACTAGGGATGCGATAAATCTCAAGGAGGTCAGAATTTAGGATAAAACACGAAATTATAAAGAGAGGCAATGTAAAAAAGTAACTTCACAGCAAATGGTATAACTGAAATGATAACTAGGGTATATGTAAGAAAGACAAAGACAAATTCAAGACACATTGTGCAGACAAACGTGATTAAGTCAGTGCAAAGAAATATTTGGAATGAGGAAAAGGGACAAATCACTCTTTTAAGTTGTGGTGGTTAAAAGAATGGCTGTAGCATGTCGGTAACAAGGAAAGCTACGACTCTAGAGTGAGCTGGCTTTAGGAAAGAGTTAACAGCTCATCTTTTACATATAAGTGGCAGCTACATGGAGATAGTCTATGAGGTGGTCATGGCCATTCCACACTCTCTGCTTCACTTTACCCTATGTGATTTAGTCTAATTATGCTTTTTAAACACCCAAATGACCATGCCACTCTCTTCCTTCAAAAAACTCAATGGTTCTCTGCAACTCATATAATAAAGTTCAACTTTCTAATCAGAATAGTTATTAGCACAGATTTTCAATTCAGACAGAACTGAGTTTGCACCCTGACTGTATCATTCACTAGGTGTGCGACCTTGGGCAAGTTACCTAAACACTATATACCTCAGCTTTCCCATCTATAAAATGGGCATGAAATAATACTTGTGCTCACAGACTTGTACAACCGAGTAAGACAATATTTTATTATGACCATATAAAATATGATTATCCAGGTTAGAAGCGATGTGAGCCTGCTTTAGCTTCCCATCCTCACACAGAGCAAGTCATTAGCATAACCTCAAAAGCCCCTCTGTGCTCTGGGCCCCTGCTGCCACCATGATCGTATCTCTAGCTCTGGCTATTATCTCACCACCCCCCTTCAGCCATGCTGGCCTCCTAGCTGCTGGTCCTTGGGTTCACCAGGCATGTATGTCACCCTGAGCCTTTACGAGTGCTTTTTCTCTGCCTGGAAGGTTTCGCTTTTACTCACCTGTACGCTTCCCCTTTGGTCAAGATCTGTTCTTAAAAGTCACTTTCTCATCTGGTCTTTCATGGCCACTCTATCTAAAATTGTAATCTACTCTCTAAACACCTCTTACTTCCTCCCTCTTTTCTTTCTTTTCATAGCAATTATCTCAAATATACTGTACACTCTGTTTACTTATTTATTGAACATCTCTTTCCACTAGAATGTCAGCTACATAGTACACAGCTTTTTGGGGAGGGTCTTCTCTGCTCACTTTTACATACCCAGCACCCAGAACAATGGCTGGCACATAGTCAGCACTTAATACCGTCATACATATTAGATGAATGCACAAAATGGATGAGGACTTCTCTCCATTTGCTAATGCTCTCCTCACCTTAGATGTCCGTCTTCCTTCACCAGGTGGTAGTGTACTACTCCCCCTTTAGCGGGGAGGGGACCAACATTTGCTACCCACCTACCATGTGCCCATGGGCCAGGCGCTTCCATAAGTACCTTATGTGCATCACTTTTTAAAAGTTCTCAAAACAATTTAGTGAATTAGTTATGAATATGCCCATTTTAGAGATAAGGGACTAGGCACGGAGTACTTAAGTTGCTTGACCATACAGGTCATACAGTTAAGTGGAGTTGGTGCCAGGGCATGGCATGGTACAATCTTATGTAACTGAAGCACGCTGAGTGTTTGATAGGTACAGGGCAGAATTAAGTGGCACGGCTGATGAAGGCGTGTGGAGAGAGACAGAAGTAGGGGAGGGGTTCTGGAGGGGTGCTAATGAGCCTTCCTCAACTTCCTGGAACCGAATTAATAAATTCTGATTTGGTTTTCCCACAGTGATTTATATATACTCCAGTTACAACATTGTCCTGCAATGTATAATTGCGTTCATGCAATAGGTCTCACCTACCAGATTACGAACTCCTTAAAAATGAGAACGGTATCAGTTCTGTTCCATAGATGTCCACTGAATGAGTAAATGTGTGAGAGAGGCCAAAGATAATAAGGACGAATTTGAGGATTAGAGAAACCTTCAGTGACCTTCAAGCACAGTTTCAATACAGTGCCGGGGTGCAAAATTAAAAAGAATGGACAGCCAGAAAGGGGAGGAAATGTGTAAGTTAATTCACTCAAAATACTGACTGTAGATAATATAACTAGGCCATAGTTAGAGGGGGCAGCCAAGCCAACAGCTAGAAAATAGTGAGGCTAGTGACAAATGTTATTACAACTAATTCTCCAGGATAAGTTCAGCATAATTAGGCCTGAGGGGATGAAGCAATGGAAGAGCTAAGAATTAAAAACCCTGAGAAGGATGGCTGGATGGGCAATGACCACCTCACTGCTCTCAAACCATGGTCCTTGAACCAGCAGTATCAGCATCACCTGGGAACTTGGTAGACATGCAAATTTGGGGGCCAAATACCAAATCCACTAAATCAGAAACTGAGGTTGGTGTCTATCCACCTGTGCTTTTAACATGCTGCAAAACAAGTCTGGCATCACCTCCAGGTGATTCTGATGAAGGCTATATTTTGAGAACCACTGAGACTTCCTTGAAGGAAATTTCCAGTCAAAAAGATGCTTGGCAACTGCCCACAGCTCACCTGGGCCCTCTTATAATAATTACCTTTACATATAACAAGTGAAAGTGTCGACATAATTTCAAAGCGTAGTGTCAATTTAAAACTAGAGAAGAACTGTCTAGCAAATTGTGGCATCTGAAGGACAGAATCACTGTGAATGTTCTTATAATTAATTTACATGAAAATTACACTGATTGGTAGCATAATTTACCGTGTAGTTATCCAAGAGCAGATGACCCAAACAATATGATCCATGCTGTGACAATTCGAACACATTCGTAAGTCTTCAAAACTGTTCCTCATCCCTCACCTAGGACACTATTGAAAATGCACTTCCATGATGCTCTAGAGTGTCTTGTCTACTCGGTATAACTAGTGATGCACTAGAGAACCCAGCAGATCGTTTGTGGTTTTCAACTGTAAGTCAAGCTACAGACTCACTTTTTGTTTTAAATCCTAATCCGAGGATATTTTCTCCATTACTTTTCAGAGAGTGGAGTGGAAGGAAGGGAGGGAGGGAGAGAGAGAGAAACATTGATGTGAGAGACACACATTGATTGGTTGCCCCCCCTTCCTGCCCCAAACGTGCCCTGACTGGGCCCAGGGATCGAGCCTGCAACTGAGGTACGTGCCCTTGGCTGAAATTGAACCCAGGACCCTTCGGTCCGCAGGCTGACGCTCTAACCACTGAGCCAAACGGGCCAGGGCTACAGACTCACTTCCTACTGGCAAATCTGGTTGCTGCTTAAAGATCTACTGGAGAATTTTGAACGAGAATATCAAATTTTAGTTGCAGACATCAGGTTGCAATGCTTTCCATAGAAATCGTGCATTGCAAATACATTTCACCACTAACTTCAGGGCCTAATCCCTCTGTGTCCAGGAAAGCATCTGACAGACAGCGACACAACCAATATGCATGTATGTTGGCTTGTCCTTGGAGAGAAAGGAGTGAAATGCAGCGAAGGAATCTGCTTGAGCCATCGGAATGAGCCTGTCTAAACTACCAATATGATCAGATTATTCAATTTCATTTCTTTTCAATAAAAATTTTTCCCTAATCATGGCCTCTTTTCTCCGTATTATATCTGTATATTCATGGAACAGTTAATATTTAAGCAATCATCAATGCTCCAGTGCATATATCAAAACAACGACTACTGCTTGCCAGTCTTGATACAGCACATGAATTCTAATGTTAGTCTCTTTTATTTAAACAAAATGAAGTCTGTGCTCTCTGCCAAGGGTTGTTTACAAATTATTGCTTTCTTCAACACCACCACATACTGCAATAACATTGAAAATGATAATGCATTTTTAAGGATTGCAATTACCATAAAGACATTAGCTCTGTAGCTCCGACCAGCCAGGTTTAATACATGCTTTCCTGGTTTTATTTCTAAATCTGTCACCAAACATGGCTTTCTGGGCTCTACATGACCAGGGCTGATGCTAATTCAGCCAAAGGTAATTTACGGTGGAAAGATGTCTTAATTCTTTACATAGGCTTGATCGCCTGTTTCACACTCTTGATGTTGGTATTATAATGAGATTACCAACAAAACGGGAACAGATGATATCAATTGTGTAAAAGTCAAGTCATTTAAGGTTTTTACACTTGTTAGCTTAATTAATAGTAGCGATCTGTGAAAGGAGAGCTTAAACTTGAAACCATGACAACATTATATAGCATAAGGATTCATCTCGATGGTCACCTTTGGGCCCAGCAGGGCATTCGGGAGGCTAGTTTCCCAGAGAAGAGAAATGTTGCTTTCTTGCTCTCCCTGCTCCACCTCTCAGTATTTTCCCTTCTAGCTCCACTTATTCAAGAAGAATGCCCTGCATATATGCATTAGCCTGAAAGAGCCAGGCGCAGTGGCAAATCAACAACCATTTGTTCTTATTTTAGGAAAGGCCGGAGAGAATTAATGAATTATGTCTATACTTTAAAAGGAAACGCTGGACTGGTACTTTAAAGTGCTCTTAGTTAATCAACCTGTCTATAGTGGGCTTACCAGAGAGAAGGTCCTCTGAGAACAGTTTTAACAAAAATCAAATTATTTTAAATTGATATAGAAATAGTTTGCAAGCATGAATATCTCTAAGGTGTTAAGTGGTTTCTTCTCAGAAATGGCTTCAGCATTTAACTGCAACTTTTTGTATTGTCATGAGTATTTTACTTAACAAAACTGTTTTATATGTATGAGGTTTGAGAGTGGGAAGAATAGTTTTTGGGTTTGTTTTTTTCTGTATATAGCTTTAAAGATGATCACCACTACCAAAAAGGTGTATAAAACTGATCTTAGCGCCCGGCCTGCGTGGCTCAGTGGTTGAGAGTCGACACATGAACCATGAAATCGAAGTTCGATTCCTGGTCAGGGCACATGCCTGGGTTGTGGGCTCAGTACCCAAGTAGAGGGCGTGCAGGGAGCAGCCAATCAATGACTCTCTCAGCATTGATGTTTCTCTCTCTGAATTCAATAAAGACTTTTTTTTTTTTAGAAAGCTGATCTTGCTAGGTATATATACTGTAAATAAATCACAGTTGGTGGTTCAACATTAATGATGTAAGTTATTTAAGAACTCTGAAGGTCTAAGACACCTAATATTTGGTAAAGCATAATTAGAATTTAGCACTGAGGAGCAGCGATTCAGGGGTGAGTTACACAACTATGCTGATGTTTGTAGCTATTTCCATTCACTCATTTGTACTACTGTGTACTATTCTACCATATGAATATAAATAATTTTATAGAACTGATATTATTACATACTTGATATTACCAGGTTTTTAAAATTTTGCCAAGCTCATGGGTATGAAATATCTCATTGTGGTTTAATTATAGGTCTGAATGTAGAATGGTACAGGCACTTTGGAAAATGGTATCTTTTAAAATTAAATCTATGCTTTCCATGTGACCCAGTAGTCCCATTCCTACATACTTATCCAAGATAAATGAAATTTGTTTATACATGAATATTAATAGTAGCATTATTTGTAACAGCCAAAAAGTAGAAACAACCCAAATGTCCATCAACCGATGAATGGAAACAAATGGGATATATCCATACAGTGGAATATTATACAGCAATAAAAATGAACTACTGATATATGAAACATTATACTAAGTGAAAATCATACCAAACACAAAGTAACACAAAAGACAGCATTACTGGATGATTCCATTCATATGAAATTCTAGAAAAAAGGCAAAACTATACTAACAGAAAGCAAATTAGTAGTTTCCTAGAGCAGGGAGCGGGAACTGATTGCAAATGGTCATGAGGAAACTACACAGGTTTATGGAACTGTTTCGTATCTTGATTGTGGTGAAGGCTACAGAGCTGTACACAAATAACAGAGTTCATCAAACTGTATCCCTAAAAACAAGCACATCTGATTATGTCAGTTACACTTTGGTAAAATCACTTCTAAAAATTACAGGTTAATTTCAAATCTCTCTCGGTCATGAACATATTTTACTTCTGAAAATGACAACACAACAAAGTCCTAAGGAGATGCTTTCAGGAGTGGATGACTACACTGGCCTCTCACTGACTCCCTGAAGCCTGAAATTAGCAAACACAGAGGGATCAGAACGGACTGGGCTATGATTGATGGAAAACCCTTGGCATTTTGCCTCCACATCTCTCCCCAAATGCTTTTCCACTTTCCTCAGCATAGGTTTCCTAGTAAAATATTCTGTTTTAAGATAGGTAGCTAAAAAAAAAAAAAAAAAAAGATAAGTAGCTATTTCCTTGAATTTTAAAATGGAATTCCTTCCTCCAAACAGCCTCTGAATAGCTTGTATTTCCTTGTAGCAAGTTGCTTGGCTCCTAGAGCATAAGTAGTGACTTTCTTCATACTTATTTAACTTATCTGTAAAATCTCATGACATCCTCTTACTAAAGGAAATATTATTTGATTTTTTTTTTTGGTGCCCAATTAGTGAATCAGGAAAGGTTCAAACATACAAGAGTCACACAGTAGTACCATTATCTTACTGTTTGTGAATAGGTACTGATTAAGTTTGTCCAAAATTAAAAATAATAACATCTAATTGTAGTACAAAGTAGGTAGGAACTTATGAGAAGATACTTTAGTATAGCATGAAAAGGGAGGAGAGTATCCTGAGAATGCAGATACTAAAAAAATAGCAGTGTGGTGACTGGGGGAGGGGGTGGAGGTAGAAGAGGGCATTGAGGACATAAATGGTGATGGAAAAAGTAAAACAAAATAAAATACTAAAAAGTACACACAAAAAAGAGAAAAAAATGGCAAGGCTTTGTGTTTGTCCCCATGACAGAGTCAGAAAAAGCAAAATCTAAGCGGCTGTTTGGGGGACACATACATGGGGCTGGCGGTGTGCTTTTCCTTTGTAAAGATGTGCGGCAGCCTTCCAGCATGGGCTACCGTGGAACAGAGTGTGCTATTATCTTGCAGCTAGGTAACCAGCATTTATATAGCAACATAGATTGGGTTTGAGTATGCTATTACATAAAAGTCATCTGCACACCTCCAAACCCTGCCGGACTTCCCCCTATTTCCCTCCCTGCCTCTTGTGTGTGTGTTTTTGTGGAGGTTTTGTTTGTTTCTGTGGCCCAGAACTTGAGTAAATTATATTCAAACTGTAGGCCATTTCTTGACCTTCTTTAAGGGCATTTATTTGCCACAGATTCTTTCTAAAATACTCACTGTCATATCCCATTTATTTGCCTATTTAATTTTATGTTTTACTTGAGCTTATTGGGGTGACACTGGTCAACAAAATTATACAGGTTTCAGGTGCACAATTATACAACACAGCATCTCTACACTGTATTGTGTGTTCTCCACCCCAAGGCAAGTCTCCGTCCATTCACCATGTATTCCTCTAAGGCCCTCAAGGACTGAAGATGTATGTTTTATTTCTCTTTCTACCTGCAAATTATCTAGCACAGGTTTCCACAGAAAGTAAGTGCTCAATAAATATGGCCCACTTGCTGCCCGATTCCAAGCTAGAGAGTATTTATATATACAGTTGATCCTTCCTTTGACAACATGGGTTTCAACTGTGTGGGTCCACTTAGATGCAGATTTTTCTCAAAAAATACAGTCGGCCTAAACTCTGGTTTCCCAGCCACAGATCAATAATACAGTTTTTGATACGTGGTTGGTTGAATCCGCGGATGCTAAGGGCTGACTTTAGAGCCAAAAGATATATGCAAATTTTCTACTGTAAAAGTATCTGCACCAACAACCCCCTCGTTGTTCAAGGGTCAGTTGTACATAAACAGTTCTTAGATACCCTAAAATTGTCACAGAGATAACTGGATGTTCAGAGTTTTATCTGAATATTAACTGCTGCTTTATAAACCCCCTTCCCTGGCTCTCAGCCCTGCTTCTTAAAGTTATGCCAGGCCTTCACCAGTATGGCTTCCTGTGACAGAAGAATCCCTTTCTAAGATGATCAGTCACATTTGGTAACAGTAGCCACATTTTTTGAACAACAGTCTCATACAGGGTCGAAATCCTCTTCAAACAGAGCTTTCATAGAGTAAAAAGGCATTTGTTTTCAAACTTACTAATTATATTCACTAAATGCTGCTCATGTTGTCAACTTTCCCCCACTGTGAGAATTACAAAATCAGCCATAAGATTAAACTCAGAAAATGACTACGGCAATTCACAGAATACTAAGCCAGCTGGGTTCATTTAAATCCTCGATGGAAACACTTTGTGGCGAACCAAGGAAGACCTACAGCTAGTCCCATAAATCATTTTTTTTTTTTGTCTGCTCCAGTGCTGAAATTGTTTATTGCTACTCCTGATATATGGAGAACTCATCAAGAACCAAAAAAAAAAAAAAAAAAAATGGGACGGTTTTTTGTAAACTAGAGAATTACTCATCTCTCCTAGCCATACTAACCCAACAAAACAGTTAACTGTATCCATTGTTTACTTAGTCCCAATGACATCAACAAGTATAGTTACGGCAAAATATTAAGTTATGGGGTGTGGTTTTTTAAAGATTTCTTAAATTGGTTTTTAGAGAGGGAAAGGGAGGGGAAGGGGGGAAAGGGGGAGAGGGAGGGGGAGAGGGAGAGGGAGAAGGAGAGAAACATTGATGTGAGAGTGAGACCTCGATTGGCTGCCTCCTACACACCCCCTACCAGAGATGGAGCCCAAACCCGGGCCACGTGCCCTGACCAGCAATCAAATTTGTGACCTTTCAGTGCATGGGACAACACCCAACCGAGAGGCCAGGGCGTAAGTTGTGTTTTTTTATATCAGTGTGAGGATAAAATTACTTTAAATGGAAGAAAATACAGATGTATTCATCCTTTTTGTTTCCTTGAAATGCAACTGGATTTAATGAGTCATAAACCAACCCCTCACTAGTTTTAGTGACAAATATATATTGTGGGGGTTTTAATTATTCTAGTCAGAAGATAAGGACTATAACTTGGCAACTCTTTACTTTGCTTTTTTAAATGCTTCTGATAAGTTAGTCAATTTACGTATAAGACGACATATTTAATTCAGTCCTGCTTCTCTCTGATCATCCAATGCTGAAAATCATTCCTGATTATTTCTCACTCTTTCATTTGCTCTCTCTCTTATTCTAAGTCTCTGTGTCTTTCTTTCTACACACACACACAACACTTCTGGGCTTGGTCTGGCTTTCAATTCCTTTTCCTTGGTCCTTTCCCTAATGTAAAATATTCAAAAACTAGAAAGTCTTCCGCACGCAAAAGGTTCAGGCATCTGCATGGGGCCGAGAGCCAGGCACAGCAAGCACACAAGGCAGCGTGCGCTGCACAGTCCTATTAGCCCCCAGCAAGCTCTCTGGGCACACGGGGCGCCCATCCGACTGTGACACAGAGTGAACCCCAGGGGTAGCGGCACAGGACTGACAATATTGATAATCACAGTTAAGGGCGTGAGGCTTGTGTGTGTGTCTGCTTAGAGGACAGAGCATTTTCACATATATAGGTAAAATGGAAAAAATGTTGAGGGGAAAAAACCGTCTCCAAAGCATTCAGTATTGACAGGGAATGCTAATGGAGTCTGCATCAGACAAATTACATTTACAAACTACTGTTCTCCAGGGAATTTAATAAACTGGAAATCGGGGGTGTAATGAAGTTTTCGCACAACCTATGGTGTTGTAAATGTGATAATATCTAAACAGATATAATCAAATTCTGAGAAAACAAACAAGTGCTGCATTTAAAGTATTAGCTGAGTAATTTGCACCAATGAATGTAAATTAATGACTACTTCATCTTAGAGAAAAATCTTTAAATTAGCTCGTGGGATATCTGTATTTTTAGAGGCAAGGAGGACAGGAAAGGTGTGTTTGCTTCTTTTAACCAGAACTCCAGTTTGCAAAGAAAGGTATTCTGAGGGACGCACTCTTTCATAACAACACCGACTTGAAGCAGTACATCCAGCAAGCTGGCTCATTTCTGTGCACAAGGCGCTCGTCTAGTTTCACCCCTGCTGGCGCCCCCGTGAGCCTTCTCTCCGTCTCGGTTCCATAATGAGGGCCGCAGAGCATAATCGGAAAGACATACTGCATCTCCACATTAGCACAAATCTAGAAAATTAGGTGACCATTTGGAAAAATGGAGAAAGCTACCTTAGAAGAAAGCGCTTCTAAAGACAAACACACACACTACCTTCATTAAGTTTTCTTCCTACTTAAGGAGTCAATCTGTATGTGCAGATCACTATATGAGAGAGAGAAGGGGGGGCAGCCACCCTCCATCTTAGTACCAGAAAAAGAGCTGATTTTTCTAACTGAATGACAGAGCACATGGTTCATGGGATTATAAACACAGGGAGCCATGATCAGAAGTATCCAATTTTTAGAGGGCTGAAATTTTTTTTTTTTTGAAAAATCAATATAATTGATAAAACTGTAGCCTAGGCTGATCAATTTTTAAAAGGCACAAATATCAATTTTAGGAATAAAACAAAAGACAGTAGTAGATATACTACAGACATTAAAAGAATATTATAAACAATTTATTCCAATAAATTTCACGATTTTGATGAAATGGACAAATTCTTTGACAGATACAGAACAACTAACCAACTGATGAAGGAAAGAACAGAAAATCTACCCTGGCTGAGTGGCTCAATTGGTTGGAAAGTTGTCCTGCACAGCAAAAGGCTGTGGGTTCGATTTCCAGTCAGGGCACATACCTAGGTTTCGGGTTCAATCCCTAGTCAGGGCAGGCAAAGGAGGTAACCAATCAATGTTTTTCTCTCATGTCGATGTTTCTCTCCACTCCCCCTCCTCTCTCTCTTAAATCGATAAATATATCCTTGGGTGAGGATTTAAATAAAAGAGAAAATCTGAAAAGGAGGGCTGCAACTTTTGAAAATTTATTTTACTTTTTCCATCACTATATATCCCCTCTATGCCCTCTTCCACCTCCACCTACCCCCGACCCCCACCATCATCACACTGTTGTCCATCTCCATGAGTTCTCTTTTTTTTCTTTTCTGCTCAATCCTTTCACCTCCCAGAACCCCCCCCCCCCCCCCCAGCACTGTCTGCCTGCTTAGAGGGCTGCACTTTTTAAAAAGGGAAAGAAAATCAGAAGAAGCCTGTGTTTTGTTCAGACTTTAAATGACATGAAGGGCACTGAAGGTGAGAACTTTGGGTTGGATTTCCGAGCTGGTATCCAAGCATCTTGATTGCTGGGGAAATGAGACGACTGAAGCAATATTTTAGTACTAACATTTTTGCCTATATGCACAAGTCCACATCCACTGATTAATAATACACGCTCCAGGATATATAACGAGTAACATATGGGAATTAAAAGATCTTATGGAGAATTGTTTCTTTAAAAATTAATTTAGTGTTCTATAAATTTAAAAACCCCCAGATTTATTGACTTAAGTAATATTGATGCTTGCTGCTTGAAAATTACAAATTTTGGTATATTGATTTACATGAAGAACTGCAGGGAGCAATAACCCCATGACACAACTACAGCAACTGAATCTAAAATGTCACCACTGACATTGTACCACAATGGTGCAACATTCATCTTTAAGCTCAAGAAACTATTCAGTGATTCTCAATGATGAGAGCCCATTAAGCACAATACAATAAAACACAATGGTCTTAAATAAAGGTCAACCATTAAATAAGTTGAACAAAGGAAACCATTTAAAATTAAGAATGATATTCTGTCCTTATGTCATTCTGGGGTGCTCAGTTATTGCAGAGGTCAAAAAATGGTGAATGTCCTTGCTTTGATGTAATATAATGAGGCACAGACAAACCCTTAACTCGAGAGGTTTGTGTCTACTGCTCATGAATTAGGAACAAACCGTACGGTGTGTCACTACATTACATGATGCCATTTTAAAATGCAAAGTACCATGAATGAGCTCCCGTGCATTTTGCTGTGGAATGGGATCTTAGATGAGAGATTACCCATTGAAAACTCTCCTGCAAACGGCCCCACAGGAAGGCAAGTTTAAAAGGCCCACAGGGAGAAAAAAGAAACTTCGGAAAGAGGACCCAGCATCCCATCCAACCCATACTTGGTAGTCTGTCTAATCTCCCTTACACAGAATTTTTCCAAAACAAATTCTATCCCTCAAAGAAAATTTCTTCTCAGCCAATTATCAATCACATCTCCCCCGAATTCAAATAATACTAAACACTGTCTGATTGGGAAAAACATATTTCAGTGAACCAAGAGACCATCAAGTTCTAAAAATAGCTCAAGCCACTGAATCATTTGATTCCACTCTGCCTGTGACCCTGAGTAAGCTGCCTCTCTGGAGAACAGATCCTCATTTGTAAGATGTTGAGAGCAGCAGCCAACCTTGCCTACACAAGCCATATATGCTCCGGGAGCCTATGCCTACAAAGCCAAGCGGCAGCTCTGTCACTATTCAGATTATTCTGTACTTTTAAAACATGTTTTTATTGATTTCAGAGAGAGAGGGAGAGAGAGAAACACCAAGGATGAGTCATTGATCGGCTGCCTCCTGCACGCCCCCTGCTGGGGATCGAGCCCGTAACCTGGGCGTGTGCCCCTCACCGGGAATGGAACAGCGATCTCCTGGATGCTAGGTCGACACTCAACCACTGAGCCATTCCATCCAGGCTATTCTGTGCTTTTTTATTAAAAATATATAGGCTCCATTGCCTGTATACATTAAAATTTATTCAAGGAAGAGAAAATTTCTATTAATATGCCTAGAATTATTTCCAATTCAATTGGAATTATAAAAGAGAGCTTGATTCCTCAAGCTACCAGAGTCAGGAAAATCCACACGTGATTTTTCCCATTTCCAGAACACTGCAAGTGGCAGTTGGTTCTGTAATGCTTCCTGGAAATGAGCTACAATAACCAAGCACTCCGTTCTAATGCAATGAGAGGCAGTTTGCTGCAAGGATTTGAACACAGAAAACCTAGCTTTAAGCCTGAATTTGAACATTTACTAGATTTTTAATCCTGAAAAATCACATAACCTCATTGGGCTTTAGTTTTCTAATTTGCAAATTGCAGTTAATAACAACTAACCTTCCTGAATGGCAAAGAAAGCACTTTAGAAAACTAAAAACACACCAACCAAATGTGTGGAGTACTGACCAGGAACCACTGATCTTTGCTAGGGTGCCTTTTAGCATACCCTATAGTAGTTATTTTCTAAAATATCTTTGGTTTTAAAATAATTGTCCCATATTTATTTCTCAACTCATATTTGAGAATCAATTGCTAGTTCTTATTTGTAGCAAACAATACATTTTTATGTTTTTACAAATAAATTGTAGCAAAGTGTTACAATTATATATTCAATAGTTTTGCTGGTAAAAACATATCCTTTATATCTGAGAGGTACTAAATTTTCTCACTTAAGAAACATTAATGCTTATTCTGAACATTCACAACAAATCCTTTATTTAGTCAAACTGCCTGGCTTTCATTCAGTGGTAATTTATGAAGGCTTCATATACAACCGACACAGGGGATGTAATGTGGAATAAAATAAACACCGAAACGCCACACATTCTGAGTCTTGGAAGACAAAGAGAAACGAAATAATTAAAGGGTGGACAGGTCTATGGTAATTGTCCTCACAATGTGCACTGGAAGCAAAGAAGAGCAAAAGGGCAAAAGCTAGGTGAAGAGAAGCAAAGGACATGATAAAAATGCAAAAGGCAAGCTGTTTTGGTTGCATGTTTAATAGAGAGAGAGAAAAGGCAATGGAGTGTAATGTGGCAGCCACGGCCCTAACTCTAGTTTCATAACTAAAGTGACCAACCTGGTTTGCCTGGGGCTCTCCCAAGTTTAGCACTGAAAATTCTGATACTTAGGAAAGCCCTCAGTCTTGGACTAACCAGGACAATTATAGGGTTAAATAAGGTCATAAAGGTAGGTCCTAATCTGATAGGATTAATATCCTTATAAGAAGAGACCTAGATCCCTCCCCCTCCCCATAAAAGGCAATATGAGAACTGGGCAAGATGATGTCTGTCTGCAAGGCAGAAGAGAGGCCTCACCAAAATCCCCCTAGGTTAGCACCTTGATCTTGGTTGTCCAGTCTCCAAAGCTGTGAGAAAATAAATTTCTGTTGTTTAAACCATCAACCTGTGGTATTGTTATGACAACCTGAGATGACCAATATACTAAGCAAAGTATTCCACTGTTCTGAGCATCAGTTTTCTCACCTGCAGACTAAAGAGGCTGGACTAGATACCTTCTGATGTTGAGATTCTAAGTTTATATGAACACAATCCACATGATTTCAGCTAAAAATGATTACACAGACTGAAATTTTTAGAGTGCATAGATATGGCTTTTTTCTTAGGTCTTTTGTAGATTTTCTCTTGCCTGACATATTTTCAGTCTTGCTTCCACTGACAGAAGTCATTTTCCTCCCAAATCACATCATCTGGTTCGTTTTCTTCTATGTCACAATGAAAGTGAACCTATTTAGTCTTCCTTCTTACAACTTCTATAGCAGAGGTGGATGCTGTCCTTTGTATACTAGGACGGTGCCTGTAACATTCTGTCATTTCTACCATGGAGTGACCTCGAGGAAATAAGGCCTGTCATGTGTCACTTATACTTCATATAAATGGTGACTCTTAGAAAAAAAAAGTAGCACAATTACATAATCATGTTACTCCCAGTGACCTAAAGATATCTAAAATTTTCTTTACAGTAAACCTAAATGTTTCCTTCAGCTTCTTTGTATGACATGATGTCACATCTATACAAAAGCACATCATCCCACTGTATTATAATTTGTTATCTCTAACTACAATCACTAGAAAATCACAGTACAGGCAAAGGAGATATTAACTCAAAGCAGAAAAAGAAAGGCTTTTGGTCTTCAGAAGCTATGAAATGGGCTGTAAATGATTTTCATGCGTGTGTGTGTGTGTGTGTGTGTGTGTGTGTGTGTGTGTATAGTCATGGAGATAAGGTATGCAAACTAGTATATAACTCTTTTCACAACCTGCCTACTAGTGTTATCACTTGTTTCCAAAATACACCCAACATTCCAGGCAGTGAGGTTTCCTCATTTGTTCTCAGGCACATGAGTATCCCTAGTTGTACGCCCTCATTAAAAAGAACTAGCATTTGTTTAATGTTACAATTTTTCAAGGAACTCTGACAAAGATCATTTTATTGGACTCTGAAAACAGCCCTATCAAAAAAGACAAAGGTCACAGTATTTCCTCACTCACAGATGAGGAAACTGAGGTTCAGGCAGCAGAAGTGATTTAGCCTTGAGCACTTGGCTAGTAATTAGCAAAATGGAAGCCAGCATGTAGGTTCTGAGCCCAGGGTCACCCTGTATTGCATGGCTTCAGCCCTTCATGTAGCGGAATTCTAACTATTCTTCAAGATCCTTCTGTTCCAAATTACCTTACTACCAACCTCCACCCCCATCATCAAAAATTCTTCCCTCCTCTGGGGTCCCGCCAATATCGCTGTCCTCTCAATGGCCATTGCTTTCTGTAATCATTGACAGTGGATCTTGTGATGTTACATAATACTCTATGTATATTTTCTGGCTACTCCTCTGCACTGCAAGCTTCCTGAAGTCTCTGGGTGTCTTCTGTATTGTAACATCCCCCTGGCTGTCAAAACCGACCATCTCTTTTGTTTTGCCTTACTTTCAGCCCGCCTGGTGTCCCTTCACCTGCCCCTAACCTTGGGTACCCCTCCCTTGGTTCACAGTGGCCTTTGGGGCATGGCCAAGCTTCCATCTCAGGTCGTCCAGCAGCACTGTCAATCAAGGAATTTTGCCCGCCCCCCCCTTGGACAAGGGGTGTTCCTGGAACCCACAGTAGGCCAATTAGTTTCTTTTCCTAATTAGAATTTGAATCAAAGGCAGGGAAAGAAAGAGAAAATACTTGGAGCTAATACACCCAAAAGGCAACTTCCTGAAAAGACTTTCGATTAATTCTTACTCCCTGCGTTCTCAAAGCTGCCACAGTTGTTCTTTTAAAGGCCAAGTTCTTCACCCTGTCCTCAGTTCCTGGCTGAGCTCCCTGATAGCCTCCCGGATCAATACCACTTTTTGCTTACATCAGGCAGCGTCACTTTCTGTTGCTTGCAAAGAACCCTATCTGATGCAGTACCCACAAAACTTAGCGCCCAGGGAGTGCTGAGTATTTTTAAATGCTCTGCTTTTATGCAGACTATATACGTTATTATATAGTGAAAACATAAACAACAAATGAACCTGCGGTGTGACACTGCTATTGGTTAGAACATTAATAACCAACAGGCAACCGTGGGACAAGCGGACACTGGGAACTCATCTGCATGGAAATGATTTTTACTCCAGTTCAGCACCCTGGTTTGGTGACTCACACAAGGTGATAATTCATTGCTGAAAATTAACAAAGCATTTTGTGGTGAGGGTAGGACTTAAAGTAAGGATCACCTTTAGTGACATTTAGGTTCACCCATCTGTTTTCCTTTTCCCCCTAAATATTACAGGAGCCAACTGTGACCATCTAAATTTTTAATACAACTTTACTACAAGATCCAGCTAATAAGGTGAACTGCTTTGGCCATGGCTCCTTTGAAACTAGGTGAATATTTTAATATACTCTATAGCTTCTCGTGAAAAAGTGTTGGATTGCAGTTTTAAATTCACTGAGAAAGAAAGTCATCATTAGAATAATTGAGGTAGTTGAATGGTATCATATTTAAAGCCTAATCAGTGCTCTACAAAGAAAGTTCCCTGAGCTACTTTTTAAGAAAAAAACTAACACTGAGAAAAATCAATCAAGTAATCTTTTATAATATAACTAGAATTCAACAGCAATTCTAGCTAATCACACATCAGTAGTTAGTTAATTCCGTTTTGAACAGATTACAAACCTAAGCTATTTCTATGTACTTCAGTAAATTTCTGTCATTTTAGACATTTACATCTACTCCGAATCCTTTGTATCCCAGGAACATCCTTTTAATCCTAGACATTATGGGAATATCATGCATACATATGCTAGCTCTCTTTCTTAATAACACGATAGAAATCCTGCTGAAAAAATGGGGGGTGGAGGGGTGAGGCTGTAAAACTTTCACCTCTTTCTCTTTGAGAACACCGATTACTACGTGATAGCATTTCCCACAAGATTGTTTTTTATTTCATTTGAAGTTGGCAAAAATCTCTGTGCCAAATCCTTTGAGCGTCCCTCCAGTGATAGATGTCAGCGCAGCGCTGTGTAGAAGAACTTGTATTTGACAGGGAGATGACAGGAAGGAGCCTCTCCCCCAACTCTGAGATGTAACTGTAAAATCTTTCTGTGAGGTTATCTTTTGTTCCTGTGTATAAATGACTTACTTGTTCTTGCTTCAAGAAAATCTGTTCGTGTAATTAATTTCAATGGTGTGAAGTTAAGACACTTAAAAAAGGTAGGTGTTTATCCAAATTAGGACAGATTATTTTAAATATTGCTTTATATGAATTAAATGTGAAATAGGTATACAATACAATCTTCCAATTACATTCTTTTAATTTCGAATATTTCTATAATTGCCAGCCAAGAAAACTTTAAGATTCACTCATTGTACATGTAGCATGTACTCTAAACAAGTAGCATCTTGGTAAAAGGTAATTTTATTATGAATATATGATATGAAGTACAATGAAAAAGTCTTAAATATTTGGTTTTGTCCTACAAGTCTGGCTCTGATTTATTCCAGCTTATTGCAAGCGTTGCCTTATACTCCCCAGCACTGTAAAATAATTTCACGAGTCCCCTAATTATCACAAGGAGGAGGAGTAAAAATGTTTTTGACAAATTTAACATTCTGGACAGTCTCCTTTCTCTCTTTCCTTATATCCCTCAAAAATAAAGCAGAAGCAAAACGACAGAATTCCATTATATGTCCTATTACCTACAAATGCTATTCTTTGCCTGAGCTGGAACTACCAGAAGCAGATCATTTTTGATACATATTAAAATGCTTGTCCGTGTAGATGTAATACGTATCTATTTAATGCATGAAGAGAGAAGAAATTTATATCCATTCCTAGATCTGGGATTCTTGTTATAATATACTTCAAGAACCAAGCAAAGTTCTGCAATGTTTTCAGATGTGAGAGAAAAAAGAGAATGGTGAAATGTCAAAGATAGATTGCTTGTTTTCAGATTTATTTTCGTCTCTGGCTTTCTTGCAGGCCTTCCCCTCAGTCTGTTCAGCTTTCTCTCTGCAACCGACAGATCTTTTCTGAATAAGGTGGATTGCTCTAGCCTAGAAAGGGACATATACGATCACTTCTGTGCTTCTCTCTTGTTATTGTTGTTGGTTTTTTTTTAAATATGTCTTTATTGATTTCAGAGAGAGGGATGGAGAGGGAGAGGGAGAAAGAGAAAAACATCAATGATGAGAGAGTCATTGATCGGCTGCCCCCCGCACGCCCCCTGCTGGGGATGGAGCTCGCAACCCAGGCCTGTGCCCTGACCGGGAATCCAACCACGATCTCCTGGCTTCTAGGTCGGTGCTCAACCGCTAAGAGACGCCAGCCAGGCTGTACTTCTCTGTTTCTTTGTTTACTTTTCATAAGAATTGAAATCTCAAAAATAATAAATACTATGGAATGGCCTGATCCAAACAAGAAGATAATTATCACTTGATTTTTAAAAACTTTTAGTAAATGCACTAGACACATCATATAAGCTTAGTAATTCAACACTACTCAACTATAAAAAGTATTATTTTCTTAGAATAAGCCAAGCACATTCAAGAAAAAATTTCTGGCTGTTCACTGAATTTCCTTCATCAAATACTTTTTGGAGAGGCGTAAAATAAGTAGAAAGAGATTGAAATTCAAGATTGCATCTGTATTAGAAAAGCAAATTTTCTTGATCTATAAACTCAACTCAGTAATACCTGATCGGAAAGAGTCTAGTACCATACCACAAAGGCATCTGCACAGCCACTGAGATTTTACTGCAACTGAAGAATTACTTACCTGTTTTAATTGAGATATCATTCACATGTAAATTTCACTTTTTAAAGCATACTTTTATGGATTGTACACTATTGCTATTCAGAACAGACCCCTCACAGAAGAGACTGTTGTAAAGAAGCATTATAAAATGTAATAAAGAAATAAGAATGTTATCTTACCTTGCAAAGAAAATTGATCTTAAAGCCCAGAGACTGCGCATTTCTGGAGCCCGAGTTCATATAGTTCCCAACTAAAAGAACTAACTCTAAAAGCCTGTTAAAGCTTTCACTTTTCTTCAGTTCTTCACAGGCAAGAGTTACCGCTATGATGCTTGGTTTGATGTTGTTTATATGTTCTTCAAATGTGAGCTTGAAAAGAATGCTGTTGAGACGAGGCTGCAACATTTTCACCGAGCTAATCTGTAAGATAAAGAAGGGTCTATAAGAATATATTTAAAGCCTGGTATTTCTCTCTCTAGTGGGGATAATTTTATAGACAATACTACAAAGTTTCTGCATAAAATGAGTTTTCCCTGGGTTTTAAAAAATATTTTTTGCTTGATTTAGGCATTTCAAAAGAATATTTGTATGAAAGTTTAAAAACCAGCTGTTCCATTTGAAACAAGTTAAGTCATCCATGGGGCATTAAGATATTATTGAAGCTAAACTTGCATGTTGACTGTATAATCATCAATAGCTGACTGTATTAGTCATCAATAGCATTTAAACTGCCAAAACTCTGTCCCTGAGGTAAACTATGAAAATTTACAAATATGAAATTGAGTCGAGTGAATAGTTAGGTCACAGATAAAACATGTACATAATGAAAGAAAATATTAATAGAAACACATTTCCTAAAATATCACCTATTAACATGCTGCTTGAAATCAGAGGACTAGCTCTTATAAAGCATTTAGTAATTTTTAAACCTATACTTTCTATTCATGAAATATATTAAAACACTGATATATGCTCTAAAGAATTTCACCTATTTCACAGAATGTTGATGTTAAATGATTAGGTTATGGTAAAATCATATGAACTTACTTTTCAGTACATTATTCAAGAATTCTATATTGGTTTTCTTCAAAACATTCCAACTTAGGTTAATTATTTGTTTCGTAGTATTGGTGCACATTTTCTAGTGCCTTTGGTATAGCTCCTACAATAATAACTTTTTCTAGTCTTTAATTTTCTGTAACTCCAGGTCTTTTTTTTTTTTTTTTTAAATGTTTTTATTGATTTCAGAAAGAGGAAGGGAGAGGGGGAGAAAGAGAAAAACATCAATGAGAGACACTGATCGGCTGCCTCCTGCACACCCCCTGCTGGGGATCAAGCCTGCAACCCTGGCATATGCCCTGACCGGGAATCAAACTGCGATCTCCTGGATCCCAGCTCTATGCTCAACCACTGAGTCACTCCAGCCAGGCAATAACTCCAAGTGTTTAAACTAGTTTTCACTCAATCACCAAATGAATTCTGGGAGAGAGGTAAGAGGAAAGTAGACACACATGAACGTACACAAGCACACACACAATGAAAAGAAATTATTAACGATCCTAATTTTATTTATTTTGTGCACATGTAGCTTAGTTTCTTGAATACAAATGCCAGGCACTCAATAGGCACTAAGGTATCTGTAGATAACAGGAAATAATATGCAACATAAAAGTCCTTAAGCCACAAAGTACCCTTCAGAAGCATCAAATGAGCTGTGGAATAGACCGTATCTGCTCTAATATGGAAGCAAGGCATAGCCCATCGCTTTTCTTCTTTGAAATGAACTTGCCCATTAACCATGGTGTCTGCCTCTCCAAAGATTAACCTTTGCCTTCTAGTAATCCCCCTATATGCTTTCATGATTTTATAGGCAGATGTATCAAAGTATGCTTGGAATATCTACCTGTTTCTATACTTATGTAGGTCTTATCACTTATCACTTGCTTTTTTATATGATCAGGGTAATATTCAAATCAGCCTACTGTTTCTTTAGTGCTCAGATGGCAGGTATAAGACGCACCACCTTCTCAAAAAAGTTCCCAATATTGCCTAAAACTCATAACCCAGTCACTTGAAAACTACAGCTAGTGATAAAAGCAGCAAAGGACTCTAAGTGGGTAAGCAGAAATTAAGTGCTAAAGATGCTCATTGAAGGAACAGGAAGCTTGAAGTTCTTACGACTACCATGTTTAATTAAGGCTTCACAACAGAGGAATACAAATGGATAAAATAAACACAGAGACAGGCATAGAGACAGAGATAAAGACAGAGATAGAGAAAGAGATAGGGATAGATGCAGAGATAGAAATAGAGACAGAGACAGAGATAGAGATAAAGATAGAGAGAACAAACTGGGACCAAGAGAAAGGTTTAGAGAGAACAAAAGGCTGTGAAAAAAGGCTTATTACAGGTTAAGAATATATGAGGTATATACTAGGGGTAGAATTTGGACCAAAGTACCTGAAGAGTCTATGTAAAGGCCACAAAATGAGAAGCTAACCACACTAAAGTCTATGTCTCCATGAAAGTGAAAATCTCCTGCCTGGCTGGCCTGGCTCAGCGGTTGAGCATCGACCCATGAACCAGGAGATTGCGGTTTGATTCCTGGTCAGGGCACATGCCCGGGTTGGGGACTCGATCCCCAGCCGGGGGTGTGCAGGAGGCAGCCCATCAATGACTCTCTCATCATTAATATTTCTCTCTCTCTCTTTTTCTCCGTCCCCTTCCTCTCTCTTGAATCAATAAAGATGTATTTAAAATAAATAAATAAAATTTTAAAAAGTGTTAATCTCCTCATGTGTGTTTGTGGGGGAATTTCACTAAGTTTTTCCGTATTTCTCTGCCTTCACTTATGCCTCTACCACTGTCTTCAAATCCCTCCCCACTTTATTTTTCCTTCCCTTTCACTGGTAACTGGCAGTCATTAGCACAGAAGCACGTTTTCCATACATTTTAGATATTTAAGGAATAGATTTTCAGTGTTCCTGATGGTTAAAAAAAAAGCCAGAGCTACTTTTACCAGGTGCTAGTCAGCATGTGCTGAGCTGGCTCACCAGGAGGGCCTTGGGCCCCGATCAACAAGAAATGTAAACCTGAGGCTGACACAGATTTTCAGTGTCACTTCAGTTCAGATACCACTTGTCTTCATTCATATTTTTATCCTTTTGGGCCTTTGTAGTTCAATCCTTGGCCCACAAAACCAGAGAGCACGAATTTATGTTTTTTTTAATACCAGCTCCAACGGAAATAACGTGACCAAAAAATATACTTGAATAATAATAATAACAGTGATGGGTATTGAGTGCTTTGCGCCAGACATTTTTCTAGAGAGTATTTTATTTTATATATGTTATATTATATATATAATTGATTCTGAAAATAACTGGGAAAGATTATTAGCATTAGTTTCATTCTAACGATGAGAAGAGTAAGGCACAGAAACACTAAGTAACTTGCACAATGTCAAATAGCATATTGAAGACCTAGAGATTTGAACTAAAACAGTTAGGCCATGGAACCCAGACTCTCAACCACTGCAGCACACTGCCTCTGGAGTCCTACTCGGAGCAGCACACTGCCTCTGGAGTCCTGCTGGGAGAAGTACGCATGAGTAGCTGCAACAGAGATGACTGGCAGGGACACCACTGGTAAGTCTTCAAATGGCCCAAGAAACAGCTGAGGAACCTGTGTTTCCAAGGCGTAGTGAAGATCAGTGCTCATTATCTACTGAATACACTGTACATGTTGTGTTCTGCTCCCTTTAGCTATTTAAATACACACTTTCTATTAGAAATGTTATCACTGAAAATGTGTTACTGCGAAATCAAGACCCTCTGGAAGAGGTGAAGCTATATTGGGTGCATCTCTTAACAGGGGCATCGAACCAGCACACATGGATCGTACTAACAGGATTTGGTGCAATCATAAGTGTGAATTTTTATGAACAGACCAGGGTTCGTTCATAGACAACAGCTGAATCTCCATTAGAGGATTTGGGTGCATACGGAAATGTCCTGGATAACTAAGCTTTGAAATAACAGAAAGCACTGAGCGACATCCCCAGCCACAGATAATATTATTAAAAGGCTCATGTCTCAGAAAAGGCACTTGAGTGCACCTAACTGATACAGGTAAATAAAACAAAAACTCAGCTGAAATGTATGTTTGCCTTTAGTTGTGGTCCCTGGCAGCATTTTAGTTGACTGGCAGCCATTGTTTTATAATTCAGTCCTTCAAGTGCTGAGGGATGCTGACCATGGTATCGTCTTATGTAGGGGATTTATGTGGGTGACAAGGTACTTGTCCATCAAATCGCATCAAGCAGCTATCATTTCTTTAGCTGATAGGCACTATATTAAAAGAATGTGCATTGACAGCTTTAGTGAGAGCAGCTACAAGTGGGTTATTTCCCCAAAGAGTTGGACACAGTTTATATATAATTTGAATTTTATACACTTTGCCACCTATAGAGCTTCTGAATACTGATCTACTGCCAAAGTACCAAAAGAAGCCAGAGAGAAACTGAAGAGGCACAAGTATAACAGGCACATGCGAGGGGGGAGGAAGGGACCACACACCACTCCTGCAGTCACCTGTTGCTCACCTTTAAGGCTATTTCTATTCCTTTTACACTGCTAAGCACTTCTCCAACTACCATCATATCTCAGCCTAACTGATCCTCCAGTCTCTTCAAAATATAATGTTAAGACCTCATTAGAATGAACAGATACATTTGCAACAAATCTACATGCATTATAAGGTGTTTTCCCCAAAGAGTTAAATATTAGGACCCACTGAGCATTGAATATACGGAATAATTTTGTATCAGTGATTATCCTAAAGGTCATAATGATGAAGTCACATAGTCTGGTGGATGTAAGTTACTCAGGAGGCAAAACTGCCTATAAAAGTTGTGAGCCCTCCTTCACTGCTGGTAGGAATGCAGACTGGTACAGCCACTATAGAAAGCAGTCTGGCGATTCCTCAAGAAATTAAGAATAGAGCTACCATCCAACGCAGCAATCCCTCTCCTGGGTATGTACCTGAAAAACTAGAAAACATGTGTTCACAAAGATATACGCACCTCTATGTTCACTTCAGTATAGAAACAACCAAAGTGTCCTGCGATAGAGGACTGGATAGAGAAGATGTGGGACATGTACACAGTGGATACTACTCAGCCATAAGAAATGATGACATACTGCCATTTGCAACAACATAGATGGACCTTGAGAGTATTATCCTAAGTGAAATAAGTCAGACAGAAAAAGCTAAGAACCGTAAGATTTCACTCATATGTTGGATATAAAACTGAAACTGGTGGACATGAACAGCAGAATGGTGGTTGCCAGAGGGAAGGGGGTGGGGGGTGAAAGGGGTCCTAATATATGGTGACGGGAGAAGATATGACTTTGGGTGGTGGGCACAAAGAGCAACATACAGATCTTGTAACATAGAAACCCACACCTGAAACTTATATGTTCATATTAACCAATGTCACCCCAGTAAATTTAATAAAGTATTATTAAACAAGAGAAAGTTGTGAGATCCAGACTCAATGACTGAGCAAAACTCTGCCTGCTAGTATAGTATGGAAACAGAGCAGGAACATCTGTGATTCGCTGCTCAATAAATAAGGTTCTTACACTCTTGTAACAACCACCTCCTCAAGGGCAGGGTTTCTCCTGCTCCTCGCTGCGCTTTCTGCAGTACACCTAGTACGTGGCCTGGACAAAATAATCCTAGTGTGCCTGCTACCTAGACTCAATGGCAAATGTTTGTATATTAACTGTCAGGAGAGATAAGAGCAATAGTTAATCTGTAAAACCAGGCTTTGGAAAAATAGAGTGTTGGAAACTGACTCTCTACCAGAAAAACAATGCTGTGTTGATAAAAAATATTTTCCCCAAAGATAGTGATATGTGGAAATGATGCATCAACAAACATCTACGCATCTGGTCTGAAACAGAGCACAGTAACAGTGTCTGTCCCAAAAGACATTGTCAACTCAGAAGACTCATACTAAGAATTTGAGCAAGAATTTCAAAACATCCTTTTGAAAATAACTGTCTGAGGCCAAGAATGGCCATCCAAGCATATACCGTGTTGCTACACTGCTGAATTAGGGACTACTGACATATGGGCGGAAGGGGGAAACTTTCGATTTTTTAAACTTAATGAAACGCAATCAATAGCAAAATTGATTGGCATACACAGGATTAATATGAATATTCAGTTTTCAGATGCTTTTTAAAGCTTATTTTTTTGCGAAAGCTGATGCAAGTAAGTTAATCCCGTAACAAATGGATTATTATGAGAACTTAATGAAATGAACAAGGATAGGAATGCGTGGATTTCCCAATGAATCACCACGAGTGTTCTTTCAGAGGATCTCAGAAATGATTAAACAAGCTTTTTCTCAGATAAGACGAATGCACATTAGAAGTAAGAGCTAGCATTCACAGTGACAGAACAAACGGAGAGAGAAACAACCAAGGCATTACATATCAAAATGCTGAGCACTGAATGCACGCAGATAAAATAAAGAAAACTGCGATTTTCCCAATGAATATGTGACCCTGAATAATGATTTAATATTAATGGAACAGAGGAGCTACAATTTGCCATCCAAAGTAATTGCCTTTGATGATATGCAGAAGGAAAAAAAAAAGCTTTTAAGAATTTCCTTTTCACCTGGTTAAGCTCTCTTGAATAGAGCTCATAAGCTCTTATGGGGCTTTAAAAAAAATTAAAAAGCGCACAGACTTTATAGCTGCACTTCCATCTATGGGCATAAATCCACTCCTCCCGCCTTAATATATTTGTGTAGAAAGAGGAGGAAAAAAAATGAAGTGTGCTGTCAGCAATATCACATAATCTGTGCTTTTCATTATAAATGTTTTTATGCACAAGGCTATCTCAATATCTTTTTGTTAGATTATAGCTTTAGAATATTTTAATTGAAAAAATATGGGTAATTTTTAAGTCAGAGAAACACGGTAGTGATTACTAAGAGAACTAATTATTGCCTTCTTTTTCTCAGAAGATGTGTTAGTTTAATAGATACACACAGTATGGGTCTATACTCAGTGCAAGACAAGTGGGAATTTCCATAGCTCTCAGGTTGGAGAACAGCTGAGCTACAAACACACTGCGAAGAGTCTAAAAGCTCCTGCTGGGGGTTCTAACTGGCAGAGCTTTCAAAGATCTGTGCTTTTCTTCCTGGTAAAGGTACAGCACAATTACAACGGTGTACCAGTGGGAAGCTATGCAGCCAATACGAACCCCTAAAGAAAAGAATTATTGATCATAGAAGGTGTGGGAACCAGCATATCCTTCTTACCAGGAGGTCTGCCTCCAGACAGAGGAAAGGTCCCTGGGTTTTTTATTTGTTTTGTTTTTTCTTCCTCTCTTTCTGGGCGTTTTTTTTTTTAACTTTGTACGTGTGAAATACAAGCAAGCCCAATGATATGGCTGCTAAGAAAATCCCAAAAAGTTTAGAGAAAGCTTAGCAGCCCAGTCGCTGTCTCAGATGAGTATATTTCTTTCAAAAAGTCAAAGCCAGATCCTGCCCCCTACCCCATGCTGCCAATTTTATTGGTTTTTTTTGTTTGTTTGTTTGTTTGTTTGATGGTGATGATTTTAATGAATCTGGCAGGAATAATCTCACTTCTGGCATATCCCTAACTGATGTTTTATCATCCAGGAAATTGTATAAAAATGAAAACTCTACAGGGCACTGGCAAGGGTTATACAAATAAAATCAGGAAAGAACATTTATTGTTAGAAAATGCAAGAAAAGATGACGACTAAATCCGTCAGTGTTATCAAGGGCAACATGGATAGGGAATTAGACCTGAAACGGTCCACTAGATTTTGCCTTTATGCTAATATATTCAAGAAACATTGATTAAGGATGTAGCATGTGAATAAATATGGCACATGCACTTCTTGCAATCAGGTGGGGGTTTACAGACTTTAGATTAAAAAACCTTGCAAATAAACACTTAATTAAAAACCATAATTTCTAGAAAGGGAGAGAAAAAACGTGCTGTGAGAGAATTTAATAGGGGGACCTAATTTTGATTGATAGGTAAATGAAGGTGTCACTGGGAGAACGCAATTTAAACTAGAGAGCGGCAGGAAGCCAGTGAGAGTAGCAGGGAGTAGCAAGCGCCACAGGCCAGAGGCAGGAAAGAGCAGGTAAATTAAAAAACACACATAAACAAACAAATGAAAAAAAACAACGAAAAATACAATGTGGCTGAGGCATAATGAGCAAGAAACCAAACAATAGGAGATGAAAGTAGGAGAGGTGGTAAGTTGAGAGAGGTGGTAAGTGGAGAGTTTATACTGTAGCCTTAGCACCATCGGGCACACTGACACTTCAAACAGATAAATAAATGACGGGGCAACACAAACGCATTCTAAACATGTCACATCGACAGCTTCGCCCAGACTGATTTGGAGAAGGGCGAAAGTGCCAGGGGGAAAACAAGCTACAAGTGTATCATAATGGTTAAAGGAAAGGATAATGCTGGCTTGGGCTACCGTGGCAATGGCACAGATAATGGGAAGCGAGTAGATCTGATGTGTATTTTCCATGCAATTGAGAGGTAATTAAGGGACTCTCGTAGATCCCTTTCAGTGCATTATTTATGGGAGGCTTCTGACTGCTGTTCATTGAAGGTGAGGAAGTGGAGAGCCAAAGGCTAATCTTTGAAAGAAACTGATGCTAGGAAAAGAAGAGAGGGGAGCAGGTATCAGGGACCCTTGGGGCCAACCAATGAAGGATTTTTATTCATCCAGCTACCCAGCTAGCCATTCATTCATTTTCAGGCACTGAGTGACTGAGGAAGTATTTTTATTTGTTTTTTTCGTGGAAAGAAGAGCAGGGTGGAGTCTGAAAAACTGAACAAGTAATAAAATAACAGAACTAAAGTAGTCAGGTGATAATAATGCCCCCAAGCAGAGATAAATAAATTAAGAATATACCCTAAGAATCCTGAAACATTAATCAGAAAGAATATATGCCCCCCTATGTTCACAGCAGCGCAGTTTACAATAGCTAAGATCTGTTAACAGCCCAAGTGTCCATCAGTAGCTGAGTGGATAAAAAAGCTGTGGGACATTCACACCATGGAATACTATGCAGCTGTAAAGAAGGAGGATCTCATACCATCTGGGACAGTATGTATGGACCTGGAGAATATTATGCTAAGTGAAATAAGCAAGGCAGAGAAAGACAAACATCACATGATCTCGCTTATATGTGGAAGCTATAGAACTTAATAAACTGATGAACAGAACAGATTCAGTGACATGGAAGCATAGATGAGACTGACGAATGTCAGAGGGATGGAGGAGGGCGGGTGCGTGGACTGGGATAGAGTAACCAAAGAACTTATATGCATATATGCACAGCCCAAGGACACGGGCAATGGTGGGGAGAGGCACTGGGGAGGGGGGTGGGACGGGTCATTGAGGAGAAAAAGGGACATCTGTAATATTTTTAAAAAAAAAAGCACTTAGGAAAGCATCTCGCGCACACGCACCAGTACAGAACAGTGGTTAAAAGCACTGTCTGTGGCATCAGGATGCCTGGGTTTGAATTATGGATCTACTACTTACTGTGTGACCTCGAGCAAGCTTCCCAGCCTTCCCTGGCCTCAGCTTCCTAATCCGTATTATGGAGCAACAGTCCCAGTCTCATAGGGTTGTGAGGAACATGCGAGATGCTGTGTGAAATTTGCTCAGCGTGCTGACACAGGAACTCCCCCAATACATTTTGGTTTCTATCACTAATTATACCATTGGTCATAATAAAATATCCCTCTTTCTGAGGCTTGACAGAGCATGAGTCAATAAAAGACATAGGCAGAGATGACACTGTAGGTAGAAGGGATACTGGAGATTCTGAAGCCAAAGGGCTCCTGAGAGATTAGGTTGTTTGTAGTTAAGTGAAAGGAGAGGGGAGGGGGGAGGGGAGAGGGGAGAGGGGAGGGGGAGGGGAGGGGGCGGGGGGAGCTCAGAAATGATACAGCCGCTATTAAAAAATGAAAGACCACTGAATAGAAACAAGTAAAATAACTGCTGAAGTGGCAATGAAAGTCCTGCTGAGTAAAAGCTAAAATGTCATAAAGAAACCAATTCGTTGCGTGCACCAGAGAGAACAGGGAGCTAGAAAGACGGAGTCAGAGGCGGCATGAGAATGCTGAGGAGCTCGGGTTTTATTCTATAAATCCTGGGAAACACCGGAGGTTTTGTATACAGATGTCCCATGATGACTAGAGATTTTTAGACGACAACACTAATTGTTTTGATGGGGGGAAGAGAGCAGAAGCAAGACAACCAGTTTGGAGCCTCTCTCGTTAGTGCAGATGATTCTACACATCTCCAAACTTGTCCTAAATGTAGGCTGCTGATAAAATTTGAGGGTTAAAGACTATTTGCGTAGATCCACGCCGAAGTGAATTGAACTTCGGCACTGACCAGGAAAAATATGTTTTAGCGTAATTTTCATTTTTACAGATCTAAAATACGCTATTTTTAATCTCAGGCTCCCTCTTGGGTTGAATAACTGTCCTATAACTCAATTCAATAAACATTTACCCATCATCTATTATAAGATTTGTCCTGAGCAATGCAAAGTATGCTTAGAAGACTGAGGCATATCACTGTTTCAAATACCTCTTTGCAATATATAAGATTACCTAAACTTTATTTGGCAAATACTGACTGATACCACCTTAGAAAATACACACAGCACAAACTACTTAGTGATGTCCTTGGAGTTTTGTCCACCAGGCATGTAGCTGAGCACAGGGAGAGTAAATAAGAGGGCCAGGTGACTCCATGTACACAGTGCCAGAATTATTTATGGTTATGTGCATAAACAAGAAATCTCTTCCATCTCCTATTTTGCTTTAAGTTCAGAAGGTATATTGCTTTTTATGTCCCCAAACTTCATTTCCACACTGTGGTACCAAGGATATTCCTCTTGAAGGACTTGCTTGGCAAACTAATACATCTTCCAAGATAAACTACATTCAGAAAAAAAATGGCTTCAGAGAAATTGTGTAGTGTACCTACTGTAAAACTCATCACCATCATGACACAGCTGAATTCTCAGATGGTACACAGCCCGGCTTCAATTACAATATGAATTGAAGCAGCTTAGGTTTTAAGTGTGGACTTTGGTCTAGTAAACTTTACTATTTAATACCACACTAAAGTGCTGCTATTTTAATAAATAATATCTTGCCAGTTCAGATTGACCTAAATCAAAAATGAGAGAAATATCTTCCTCAGGTACATTTACATGCTCTAGCTCAGCCCAAATATACAGTCTTGATTTGCTTTGCAAGGACTGGAAAGAACCCTCCTAGATCAGCGTATGCAGTGCCATATCTGAGAATTAATAAACTCTGAATATGGGCAAGCAGTTAATGCTCATGTTCAAAAGGAACATTCTCTATCCCGTCTCTCCCATTTTGACTTTAAACAGGATTTGTAAATTGCAAAGTACCAAATCAGGTCAATTCAAATATATTACTATTAAAAAGGGTATAAAATATTTTGGATGAAGCGGACACTGTGTTGGATTATTAGGTCTGAAGGTAATTTTAAGTCTTAGTAGGCAGATGGAAAATATTCAGGGAGCCAGGGGAAAGCTGGCAGCTGTACTAGAACTGTTTATTCCTAGAGCCAACAAACTTGCATTGCACACCTATGTCAAAAACAGCTCTTCCTTTGAGAAATGAAAGAAATCATCATGCCCTCTTTCCAATCATTTTTTGGTTGCAATTATTTGAATACTGGGTTTGGGGAGTACTTAAAACATGTAACTGTATTCTTTAATACATAATTTATAACTAGTCGTCTTTTGTACCCCTTAAAATGAAGAGGAAATAAGGAAACATAATGCATTTCCACAGTGACTTAACCACACTGAAGCACGATGAATATTCATGAGGTTCGCCCTCCACTTGAAACAGTATATTTAAAACCTTTAATCAATTAATGGCACTTGATAGGAAATCTAAAAATTCTTGTGCTTTTTCTAACATAATATATACCACAAAAAGTGTAGAATATTGCTAATTATGTAATTAGTACCCTTTTTTTTACTAGCCTAAATTTGGGGAGGATTCCATCCTCAAGATCTAAATAGAAAAAAAAAATCTAATAAAATAATATATACACCATTTTCCATATATTAATAGAATTAAATATCAGCACTGGATGGAGTTATTCCCATGAGATATTTGAAATATTTTATAAGATATAAAGATATAAAGATTAAGCCCTGGTCAGTGTGGCTCAGTAAGTTGGAGTGTTGCCCCATACACCAAAAGGTGGCAGGTTCAATTTCCAGTCAGGGAACATACCCAGGTTGTGGGGTTTTGTTTTTCTGTGTGTTTTTTTAAATATATCTTTACTGATTTCAGAGAGAGGGAGGGAGAGGGAGAGAAAGAGAAAGAGATGGAAACGCCAACAATGAGAGAGTCATTGATTGGCTGCCTCCTGCACGCCCCCTGCTGGGGATCGAGCCCGCAACCTGGGCCTGGGCCCTGACCGGAAATCGAACCATGATCTCCTGGGTCCTAGGCCGATGCTCATCCGCTGAGCCACACCTGGCCAGGCCAGGCTATGAGTTTGATCCCAGGTTGGGGTGCATGCAGGAGGCAATAGATCGGTGTTTTTCTCTTGCACTGATGCACTGATATTTCTCTCTCTCTCATTTTCACTCTCTCCCTTCCACTCTCTAGAATCAATTAAAAATAAAGAAATACATTTTTAAAACAACATATTAATTTCTTTATTTTTCAATACCATGGCAAATAATAATAAACAAGGAGTTCTTTTGCCTGACAGCCAATTTTATATCAATTATGCAGCTATACAGTTAAATGAAAGTCAGCTATTGAAATGTCTTTCTTTTCACTGTTTCTGGTGTTACCTCCAAGTTGAGCTTGTGGGCCCTTATGCTGGATACGTACCACAACTCCAAATTGCTCAGGCTCACAAAGGTCATCGTACTCGCTCTTCAGCTGTGCTAATTCATTCAGTGTCTTCTGCTCTGGAAGATGTTTAATGAGATTCTAAAACAATAAAAGTATAAATGGTTAGTATTTTATTATTAGAATTATTAAACCTGCACTAATAACTCTAAAAGTGATAAAATAGAATAGTAGATAAATTTCTGATTGTGGTTGTGTTCTAGTACCAGTGTTTCTACCCCTTCTTCCTAAAACCTTAACGAAAACATGAACTACAACTGAATGTGAATAAATATATAAATATATTGTGTTACTAATAACTAAACAGAAATAAAAGTTGGGACATTATTACTGAGTTTATAGAAATAAAAAGGATTATAAGAGGCTACTAGGAATAGTTGTATGCTAACAAATGCTAACCTAGAAGAAATGTCCAAATTCCTAGAAACACACAATTTTATAGAAATAAAATAAAATAATTTTTGGAAATAAAATATTTTATGGAAACATAAAGTATTAAAAGAGGCCACTAGGAATAATCAATTGTAGGCTAACAGATGCCAACCTAGAAAAATGGACAGATTCTTAGAACCACACAAACTACCAAAACTGAGTCCAAAAAAATTGAGAATTTCAGTATACCTATAACAAGTAAGGAGATTAAATCAGTAATCAAACACTTCCGAACAAAGATAAGCTCACAACCTAATAGATTCACTAGTTGATTCCACCAAATATTTAAAATATTAGCAGCAATGCATTTTAAACTCTTCCAAAAATATTAAGATGAGGGAAACTTCCTCACTGATTCTATGAAGCTATTATTAACCTGATACCAAAGCTGGTATAAGAAACTACAAGAAACCACAGGCAAAAATTCATTAGCGTATTAAAAGGATTGCACTCCACAACCAAGAGGGATTCACCCCAGTATTCGGGGTGGGTCAACATACAAAAGCCAATCAATGTAATACACCACTTGAATAGAACAAAGGAAGAAAAAAAAGCACATGATCATTTCAACTGATACATAAAAAATCTGACAAAAAGCATTTGACAAAATCTAACACATATTTCTGAGAAATGACTCCTTAAACTAGGAATAAAAGGAAACTTTCTCAACATGATAAAGGTCACATATGATAAACTCAGTTAACATCATACTCAAGAGTGATGGCTGAAAGCTTATCTGCTAAGATTAGCAACAAGGCAAGGATGCCTGCTTTCACCACCTCTATTCATGATAGTCTTGGAAGTTCTAACCAGAGCAATTAGGCAAGTAAAAGAAATAAAAGGCATCCAAATTGGAAAAGAAAAAAACTGTCTCTGTTAGCAAATGACATGATTTTATATGTAGAAAACACTAAATAATCCACCAAAAAACCCCACTATTAGAGCTAATAAATCTATGCAACGAAGTTTGAGGATACACAACCAGCACACAAAAATCAGTCAGTTGCATTTTTATGCACTAGCAATGAACAATCTAAAAGGAAATTAAGAAAACAATTCCATTTACAATAACATTTTTACAAGCACCCACAATGTGGTACCATTTCATACCCACTAGAATGGCCATTATCAAAAAGGTGGAGGGGGGATAACAAGTATTGGTGAGTATGTGGAAAGACAGGAGCCCTCATGCACTGAGGGCTGGAATGTAAAGTCATTCAGCCACTGTGGAAAAGAGTTTGATGGTTTCTCAGAAATTAAACACAGAATTACCATATGACCCCACAATTCAATCCCTAGGTATATACCAAAAGAACTGAAAACAGGGTCTCAAACAGATACTTGTACACAAATGTTCATAGCATCATTATTCAATAGCCGGAACATAGAAACAACCTGTTTGTCCATCAACATATAAATTAATAATATGTGGTGCATAAAAGAAATATTATTCAGCCCAAAAAACTGAAGTTTGTTACATGATGCTAAACCATGCGTGAACCATGAAAGATAGACACAAAAGGACAAATACTATATGAATCCACTTATATGTGGTATCTAGAAGAGATGAATTCTTAGGACAGTAGAATAGAGGTTCAGGGCCTGCGGACAGAGGGAAATTGGGAGTAACGGCTTAACAAGCATACTGTTTCTGTTTGTGATGATGACAACGCCTGGAAATAGCGGTGATGGTTGACCAACAATGGAAATATACTTAATGCCAATTAATTATACACTTAAAAATGAGTAAATGGTGCCCAGCTGGGCGTGGCTCAGCAGTTGAGCATTGACCTAGGATCTAGGAGACCCAGGTTCGATTCCCAGTCAGGGCACATGCCAGGGTTTTGGGCTCGATCCCCAGTAGGGAGCGTGCGGGAGGCAGCCAATCAATGACTCTCTCACCACTGATATTTCTATCTCTCTCTCTCTCCCTCCTCTCTCTGAAATCAAGATTTATTTTTTTTAAAATGAGTAAATGGTAAATTTTATGTAATAGATTTTTCCATATTTTAAAAAAAGAGTAGACAACATATATGAGTCCCAAGCCAATGGGAACACCTGTATCATGTTCTACTCTAAGTGCTCTTTTGTTTTCTTGATTTGTCTTTTCTCTCCCCCCACTCAATGCTGCATTTCCATTAAGCTCTAGACCTACAATGGTACCCACTGTGTAACTGATGAGACTAAAGATTTAAAATGTCATGTTCTCTGACTTAAAAGAAATACTGATATTGATATAACAACATACACCTATAATCAAATGAAATTAAGAACATCCATTGTTTTTCATCACTAATATCATTATCTTTTATAGAATAAAAATTTAAGTAAATACCAAGGTTTTATTTCCATTTTTTCCTGAATATTTTTGATGTATGCCAATTATTCAATTGTTTTGTAAGCTATTTCTCTGTTAATGGGATTTTTCCTTAAGTATGTCGTTAAGGAGCATACAGAATCAGTTTGGCAACTTGCATAATTTTTACTACAGGGAAACTAAATTAGAAAGATGAAGACCATTATTAAAATTACCAAAAAAATCAATTCCCTATATTTTGAATATTCCATCTCAATTTTATTTTACTTTTTTTAAGTTTTAACTGTGAAGAGAAGTTTAGCATGAATCAAGCTGGAAATAAAATTTTAGCTCAGAATGTGAAATGAGTTATCTTGTTTCTCTGCTAGCTACGGGTAACCTGTTAACTCATCTTCAGGATGCAAGCTCCATCTTTTCTTTCTCTGTCCAGCTGTATGAAATATTTAACACATTTAGTGCGTTTAGACGCAGTCTGATTCTGGATACCATTTTATGACTGAGTCACAAGCTTACTTAACTGCCAGTGCTTAGTAGGTTCCATTTGCAAATTAGGTTTGGCCTGTAACAGACACTGAGTAGTATTACACTACTTAGTGCTGAGTGAGTCGGCTACCTGTAGGATCCCATGTTACAAGTGGCATCGTAGCCAATGCTTAAATATACCTAATTTTTACATACAGATTGAACTTTATAGACAAAGATGTATAAGATGGGGCATTCATATGTTTTCACGCCCATCAATTCCTGAATGGAAGAGAGACAAAGGAGAGACATAGTGCTCCTCATTTCGCCCTACTCTCCTTCAGCGGCTAATCAAAAGCATGTCAAGAGAGAAAAGGAAAGAATATAGGTGTTCAAGGCAGTCTGAGACTAATGTGGACAGTGTGAGAAATCAGCTCGCAGTCTATTTGTGTGGTGGGCTAAGGGGCCTCCTAGGAGAGAAACCTCCTGCCTAAGGGAAGGGCAGATTGGATCAGAGGGCCGGGCTGGGCCCAGTAAAAAACCTTGCATTTTGGGAAGGGCTGGGGCGATTCTCAGTGCAGAATATTTATTTATTGGATGTGTATCTAGGTCTGGTTTACCTGCACAGTCCTGTGTCTGGGTGCTGTGGAAAGGAGATCCATGTGACGAGCACTGCTTTAATGCTCTCTAATCAAGTATGTTTAAAAAGGAGACAAGGGAAGAAACCCGTTTCTACTCTTTGCCACAGAACAGCACACATCCTTGGCACCTAGAGGGATTCAGCCCACACCAGCTGTGCCCCATGGGGAAACTCCACCCCTCTCCCCACAACTGCCCTAGGGGAGGGTTCAGAACGGGAAATGAAGGAAATTACCCTCACCTATGACTCGGAAGCTGACACAAACCTTGGGATGTGTAAGTCACTCTCTGACATACCTAGAAACATCTACTATAGGAGCTTTGAAAAGAGTTAAGGTCCTGCAAGAGCAAGAAAAATAGAGGTGAAATTATGTGGACTGGGCCAGTGTTTAAAATTTGTATTGCCCAAGGACTCTCTATTTTTTTTAAGTATGCTTTTTACTGATTTTTTTTTTAGAGCAATAGAGAGAGGAAGGTAGACAGAGAGAGAGAAAGAGAAACATCAATGAGAGAAAACCATCAATGGGCTGCCCCCTACTGGGGCCTGAGCTGACAACCTGCACTTGTGCCCTGACCAGGAATCGAAATGGTGACCTCCATGGGCTGCCCCCTACTGGGGCCTGAGCTGGCAACCTGCACTTGTGCCCTGACCAGGAATCGAACTGGTGACCTCCCGGGATGATGCCCAACCAAGCCACACCAGCCAGGACAGGACTCTGTACTTTAAAAGTTTTAAATACCTTTTGATTTCAGGTACCTTATTGATACTACCACTACATATATATATGCACACATATATTCTCTAAATAAACAGCAAAGATGAGTTCAGATGCCCTCTACACTGTAAGGGAAAAACTGCATAATGGCAGAGGCTAGAAACTGTAAGTTTTTAAATACAACTAAGAGTTTAACAAACTGAGTTAATAGGCAAACATGCGCTTCCATTTCTCCCTCTCACTGCTTCTGCTTACTACTGAGCAGTTTCTTTCATATATTTCAGGATTTGTGTTAGAATGATCAATTCTGGGTCAGTATAAAAATTTCACCCTTAAAAATGTCAATGAGCTGAAATTGTGAAGAAAACAACAAAGGGGAAAGCAGTAACTATGCCACCAAATGAGCAGATTTTTCTTCATCTTTTATGCATCACAAATTCACTTTTTGATGACTGTCACTGTTATCTAAAGGAATTTCTCCTAACAGACCATGGGCTTTTAACTACTTTTTACATTTCTGCAATTACTCTATAATACTTCCAAAACTTTATTTCCTTTAAATGTTAATTGCACACTTAAAGGTTAGTTAAGTAAAGGTATTGAACCATAATGCCCTTTCCTTCTTGCCAAAACATAACCTTTCTTTTTTGTCTTATATCTCATTAAGTCATTTTAGTAGTAGGAGAGCCGAGATAGGTTCACTGTGATTAAGTCTATCATTCCCCACATACATGGGTTTGTTAGAAAGGCAGAGAGAAAGATATGGCTGGGAGAGACTGGGAGAGGCAGCTGGGGTTTGGAGGAAATGGGTGTGAAAATAGACAATGGAGGTGACAGGCCCCTATGTGAGCAGGAAAACTTCAGAGCCCTCCAGGACATGGTCTAACTGGTGGCATTAACACCTAGATGAAGGAGCCTTATAGCTTAAAGATATATTTTTTGGGAGACATGAGGGAGAGGGTGACTTGTTCCTTGCCTAGGGGTGTTCCAGCTTAGGGGTATAAATCCTCTAAACTTCCAAATCAGGGCACTTGGTTCAGTCTCAGCCAGCTGAGCTGCCCACTCAAGGCAGGAGGTTCGGTTTTGGCCAGCTGAGTTGCCCACTCAGGTCCTACCTGAGTGTATTGCTTTCCTCCAAATAAATCCTCACCTGCTTTCACTGCTATTGGTTGTCTCTTGTTTAAATTCATTCCTACAAGCAAGACAAGAACTGTGGGCACAGTACTGTCTCTGACCAGGGATTATCTACGGCCAGAGACCCCCTTGACAGATTGGGGCCAATAATTCTTTTTAAAATTTATTATTTATAGCCCAGCCAGCATGGCTCAGTGGTTGAGCATCGACCCATGATCCAGGAGATCACAGTTCGATTCCCGGTCAGGGCATGAGCCCTGGTTGCAGGATCAATCCCCAGTGGGGGGGAGCGTGCAGGAGGTGGCAGATCAATGACTCTCTCATCATTAATGTTTCTATCTCTTTCCCTCTCCCTTCCTCTGTCTGAAATCAATAAAGATATATTTCATTAAAAAAGATATATTAGTTGATAAAAGGACACACAGGCCCTGGCTAGGTAGTTCTGTTGGTTAGAGCATTGTCCTGATATGCTAAGGTTATGGGTTCAATCCCAGGTCAGGGCACATAAAACAATCAACCAATGAATGCATAAATAAATGGAACAACAAATCGATGTTTGTCTCTGTGTATGTCTGTCTCTCTAAATAAATAAATAAACAAACACACACAAGCACTGAAAGCCTGATGAAAAAATTTAACCTTGGAATATAACAATTGTGTGTTACAAAGAGGGAGCCTTCAGAAACCCTTCACATCAAAATAAATGAATCTCCAAAATAGTGAATAGTTTAGTAATAGAACACGTATGCAATATGATTCCACTCATACAGTGTTTCAAGAGAGGCAAACGCTAAACATATATCTTAGGGATACATCCATATGTGATAAAATTATAAAGAAAAGCATGGGGGAAATAAGCTCAAGATTCCCAACAGTGGTTTCTTCCAGGGGGAAAAGGTTAAACAACGGGCTACATAGATATTGGTGGTGTGGGCACATACAGCTACATTTGACTCATGCTATATTTTGAACTGTACACATACAGTCATATATTAGAGAAGTATCCCAAAGGATCCTTTTGTGAAACTTAATGCAATCTTTTGTCCTCAGGTGTTCTTGATCCCTCTGGGAGAGTTCCCATTGTTGCCTTAAAACTTTACAGTCTGGGCCTTAGGCTTCTACTCATCTGACTCAGTTCAATATTGATTCCTTCTGTAGAGCCAGTCAGGGCCATTTTTCAGCTGGTCATCATCATCTACATAACAACTCTTCACCTGTCCAATGTCTAGACATACTCTTCAGTTCCCTTTTCCTCCACAGGCGAAGCAATAATCCCCAAGGCTTAAACTCAACTATTTCAGACTTTTCTTAAGGAAAAATAATTGTTGACATTTTGTGGACCCTTTCCAAATATCCCATAAAGAACTGTCAGTTGAGTTTAAACAGATGAGGTAAGTGACAATCCGATAATCCTGGACAGCTCTTATGCTTAGGTATTCATGTATACCATAAATTAAGAGGAGTTAGTCAAACAAAAATTGAACAAGTCCTACAACAAATCACAAATTTTGTTTGAAATATTTTCCCCTCGAAGCAGTATTCAAGTTATCTATGAAAATAGCTCATAAAGTATATTTGGCTCGGGGCACTGAATTTGTAACAGATATAAAACCATAACAGTCTTCCCTGCAATCCTCCAAAATTGATTGTTTTCCCAACTAGCAACATGTGTTAATGTTTATTTATAAACATTCATTGAGCAAATTTTACCACTACTCTACCATCAAATAAGAGCAATGAATTAGATTATGTATACACAGAATCTGGAATATACGCCAATGCCAAATTCCACAAAAATAAAATGAGTATTAATTATCATAAATATAACACAACATTTCAATATTCGGTGACCAAATACATTTGTTATCTCATAACTTGTTTTTGCTTGGTTAGGTAGAGTTTAGAGCTTTGGGGAATCTTGGCTTCATTTCAGATGTAGCCCCCCTCCAACCAGCCACTCCTATAGAGCTACTCACTCCATCATCAACTAACTATCCATCCTGTGAAGGTTGGCCTTTTTTTACGACACCTGGCCTGTCTGTCCTTCTGAGGAAACCTGGGCATAAGATAAGATAAGGGCAGTCCACATGTTCAGGTCTAAGGCAGATAACTGGTAAATACTGCCAAACTGCTGTTCAGGCAAGCTAAACCCTTTCCTAGACCTGTGGCATGTCCCCTGTCCAATAGGGAAGCATACCTTCCCACTGTGCACATCCCATGCAGCATCTGCTGTCTTTATATAAGTTCAGATGATCTTTGTGGATTTATAGCAACTAATAACAAAAGCTTCCCTATGTGTGCTACTCTTGGTCACCAACAGAAAATCTCTTCATCTAGAAGTAGTCCCAATATGGTTTCTAAAATTATATACAACATAAAACTAAGATATCCTGGACCTAGCGGCTACTCCCTTTGGATCTAGTGGGCCAAAAACACTGCTTGCATGAACCTCGGCTAATGGAGACCACCAATATTCCAGTGGCTGAAACACAATCCCCAAAACAGGCAGTTTAGGCCCAGGGAAACTGTGTAGTTTTCAGCTTCCAGTGCTCAAGATCTTTCAGAGCAGAATAACCTATGACAGAAATGTTTGGGACCAGCAGAAATACCCACCACTAATCATGATTCTATGTAAGTACTGCTTTGATACTATATGGAATCATTGTTATCTTCATAAAGACCTTTAGTTCTATAACAGAGATTGGGGTGGCTCTTGTAATTCTCAGAAATCCTTGAGAGATAACACAGATCTAAATAGTCAAAAAGGGGAAATCGCAGACCTGACACTAAGCTTAGCATGGATGCTCAACCTCTCAATAGGGTCCTACAGAAAGGGTCAGTTTAACAATTCCACGATTCCTAATTTAAAATATCACCAAATCATATGATATGGTAATATTTCTCAAATAGAACACTATATCATGTATCTGACTAGTTCTAAAAGAACTTTAAAAATGACTAAAATAGCCCGGCCAGGCATGGCTCAGGGGTTGAGCATCAACCTAGGATCGAGGAGATCACGGTTCCATTCTCAGTCAGGGCACATGCCCAGGTTGGGGGCTCGATCTCCAGCAGGGGGCATGCAGGAGGTAGTTGATCAATGACTCTCATCATTGATGTTGCTATCTATCTCTCTCCCTTCGTCTCTCTGAAATCAATAAAGATATATTTTTTTAAAAAAGAAAAGGACTTCAGGAGATAAGGAAGGTAGGTCTTTATTTGGGGGAAGGAACAACAATATGAGTTCTTTTTGGGATACTCTTTCAAGTGATGGTTGAATGTTCAAGTGGAGAGTTAATTATCTTTATTAAACAACTAGAAAAGGTGAGAGGTTAGGGCTAAGAAGATCTCCAAGGGACTCATTTATATTTGTGTTCTATTTGTTTAGCATTTTACAGTTTGCAAGTGATTTCAAGACTGCTCATATTTAATTTTTATAATAACCCAGTGGGGTCAGTATACCGTCACAACTTTAAGATTTTTTTTTATTTTTAGACAGAGAAAAGGAGAGGGAGAGAGAGAGAAACATCGATGTGAGAGGGAAACATCGATCGGCTGCCTCCTGCACACCCCCATCTGGGATCGGGCCCGCAACCCGGGCATGTGCCCTGACCGGGAGCCGAATGGCAACCTTTCAGTGCATGGGATGATGCCCAACCAACTGAGCCACACTGGCCAGTGCTACCACCATCACTTTTATAGGCAAGAACTTTAAGGCTAAGGTAAGCAACTTCCCAAGACTGCACAGGGTATGAGAGACTGAAACCCCAACACAATGCTGACAGTGGTATTTTAAGAACAAACCACTAAAGAGTGGGAACTCCAAAGAGACGATGTAGCAATTAGTCACAGCACTCCAGGAATAAAAGCAGACACCTTATTTGCTTTTCCTGAGAAGCAACTAATTTTTCAACTCTGTTCAGCTATATGCATCAAAGAGAAATTATAAAAGGAAGGCCAAAATATTTCCTCCTATTTTTCTTACAATGCTGAAAGACTTAATTTCATTAAAACGGCCCATCACTCCTCATTCTTTGCAGCGGATAAAACAAATGATGATCTTATTAGTGCTTGAACTATACTTTCATTTTACTAAAGTGCTGCTTATTAATGCAGAAATGGAATCCAATGTCCCTTATATAGCATTAAGTAAAATTAAGTCTACTTCTTGGCACCTCATGATATATTTCACAGCACAAACAATAATGAATGGCATTTAAGACATTTGTGTTGCTGTCTAATACTAGAAGAAGATATTTTAAAAGGGTAATGTAATTTCTTCCCTGACTTCCGATGACAGGCATTTCACAAACTGTTTAATTAGGAAACACTTCGTGGCCACTTTTTTATTCCTGTCCAGCAGGGAATCCAGAACCTATTCACCCATCAGCATAAAACAGCAGCGAAAAACAGGTCAGACAATAGGAGTAAAAAAAGAAATCCATGAACTGGGCTTCCTATGAGGTGACCTGTGATCCCATATTGGCTGTGCAACATAATACTCTTTAAGCCTCAGTTTCTCTTTCCATGGAATCAGGGAAACAAATAGGATACTTTACAAATTTTATTTTAGCCTTAACTTTTTCTTTTTTTTAAATATGTCTTTATTGATTGCAGAGAGAGGAAGGGAGAGGGAGAGAGAAAAACATCAATGCTGAGAGAGAGTCATTGATCGGCTGCCTCCTGCACAACCCCTGCTGGGGATCGAGCCCACAACCCAGGCATGTGCCCTGACGGGGAATCGAACCTCGATCTCCTGGATCCTAGGTTGATGCTCACCTGCTGAACCATTCCAACTGGGCAACATTTTTTGTTGTTAATCCTCACTGGAGGATATTTTTTCCATTATTTCCTTTTATTAGAGAGAGAGGAAGGGGGGGGGGGAACCACTGATGTGAGAGAGACACATGGATTGGTTGTCTCCCACATGTGCCCCACCGGGGCCCAGGATTGAACCCGCAACCCACATTCTCGCCCTTGTCTGGAAATTGAACCCGCGACCCTTCAGTGCTTGGCCAATGTTCTAACCACTTAGCAACACAGGCCAGGGATAGTCTTAACTTTTGATGGTCTCTAATTTTACAATCAAGATACAAAGATAAAATTAAATTTGAGCATAACGAGTAGTTTGGGAGAGAATGGTCATACCCTACGAATACCTCATAGAGGACAGGTTACCACAACTGGAAGACGAAGAAAAATAAGGTACTTTAAATATTCCACCAGGAGTCATATCTGCCTTCTTCCATATGCTTTCTTACCATTCCTGAGAGTTATCCTGCTTGTAAACTTTCACGTAAAGCCACACCTCTGCAGGTTACACCCCTCTCACAAGTGTCCCCTTTCTTTGCTGTCGTATAGCAATCCCATCCTTCTATTTTGGGCGAACCAAAATTGCTCTGGAAGCCACATTTTAGCACTGTCATCTAAGTTTACTAGCCCTATTGACTATCTTTTGTGATTCTTTATTAGAACAAATACCCGATATAGATATTATATCATAACTATTCAGAATGGATCACACCATTTCTGATTGACTCTTTATTTAATATGACAAATTCTCCTACCACCAAACCTTCAGACAAAGTCACATTCTCAAGTCCCAGTACTCTGATTTGTACAAAATACTGTTCACTAATAGTCAGACTAAAATATGAATTTCATCCATAATAAATGTTAGCAATTTTATAAATCCATGATTTCATATATGTTGTCACAGATTCTAAATGACCTCAGTATAAAAATATGTGACTCTAATATTACCCAACATACTAAAATAAAACAATCCTAAAGGAATCACATGAAAATACAAAAATGTCAGGTACCTCAATAAAACATTTTCAGATCATATGCTCTAAGGACCTCAAATTATGACAGATTTCATGCTTAGTAATGGCATGAACGTCAAAAGCTAAATTTTACAATGCTAAAAAGAAGACATGAGTAACTTACAATAATATAAATTCAACATTAAAAATTGTGGGAAAACAATTGATGGATATCATTGTTTCACTTATCGAGTGGAATATTCAAAACCTACAAAACATGTTTTAAAAATATTAAAAGGTTTTGGTAACATTGGAAAGTTCGCATTTTCATCTATCAAAGTCCCCCAAAATGAGGTTTCTGAATTAGCCTCTCAAAAATAGTAGAGTATTTCTAGACCGTCCTCCCATTCCTTTGCCCCCAGTTGATATCTCTATTTCTGGGATTGCAGACAGTGTAGAGAAAGGAGAAGCCCCAGGAGAACTGTCACCTAGCTGATAATGCTTTCCATTACCATAGAAAACTGGATGGCTGACTATTCAACTAAAAGTTTCCAAGAAAATATCAAAAAAGTACCCACCCTAACTGAACTGATGCTACTCATTCCCAGAGACACTTTGTGTTGTGCCTACCATGTGACCAACACCGTGATCAACATTCACAAGGTGTATAAGTGGCAGAGTTGGACTCAGACCCAACTTTCTGACTGCAAACTGCAAGTTATCACTACATTATTTGACTCACCTAAATGACACATTAAAAACAATAAACACAAGGTTTTGTAAATGATGTAAAGTGAATTGTTCAACACTACTAAGTTGTTAACGTAAAAAAACAAAAACACACCTACTATGTGATAAAGGATAAACGTCAATTCACACTACTATGACTGCCTGCATTCACAACTGAAAAATAATTATGGTCTACATTTTCAATAATGCTTGATGAGGGGCATTTGCAATTTCAACTTAACATACGTTCTTTCTGTTTCTGGGAAAAAGATTTTTTTAAACCCAGGAAATCGAGTTTGGATTTGTTTTTGCCAATACTAATCAAATGTCCAGAACCCTGAGTTTCTAACACAGAAAATAAAAGCAAATGATTGGAATTCTGAATCATTAAAATGATTCATTTAATTTTCATTAAATCTGAAAATTAAATTCAGAAATTTTACTACTTATATTTCAGAAATAAGAGTAATTCTTAAGACAGAGGTTCTCAACCAGGGACACCTTTGCCTGCTACGGGACATTTGTCAGTATCTAAAGGTGTTTTTGGTTGTCACAACTGGTTATGAGAGGCTGCTACTGGCATCTAGTGGGTAGAGGCCAAGGATACGGCTAAACTTCCCACAATGAACAGGACAGCGCTGCACACGAAAAAGAATTAGTGGGTGCAAAACGTCAATACTGCCAAAGCTGAGGGACCCTACCTTCAGCATGTGCTTTCAGTATTTGTCAAATCCTTTAAAATTTAGATATTGTGTAATATTTAAAACATGCAAAACTATATACTAAGACAATGACTCTCTGTGCCCACTACTGAGCTTAATAAGTAAAAAGCTTTCAATCCCTGTTGTGTATTCCTTCCTCGCTGCCTCTCTCTAAAATATGTTTTAAAGAAATGAATTAAAATATCTCATCATGTTATAATGATATTATACTATGTTAAAGTATGCCATAGCTTGTTAACTACAGAATTTTATGTTAAATTATACTATAAGTATCGTATGACTTTAACAGATTTGAGACTAGGCACATTTCTACTTGACATAGGATATCTAGAATTAGAAGAGAACTTTGCAAGGACCATCTGGCAAATAAATACCTATTCCTTGTATATAAGAAGGAATGTTTTCATTACTTAACCCCCTGGATACATATCAGAGAGGAAGTGGTTTAAAGATATAACTGATTGCAAAGGACTTATACTTTATGTAACTAGCCAATGATCTTTGGATTCAAAGCAAATTTATATAATACCAAAAAAAGCCTAGGAAAAAAGTGGAGTGATTCTCCATCGCATTTTGTTTCATCAAGGGCATTAAAGCCTAGACACTCTGCCCTCCGTTTCTCTCAGGCCCGGGGACTTCTACATTTTGTCCAGAGGTAGCCACACACCTACAAGTCAGAGCAGGAGTTTGGGTCTAACCTTGCTTCTCACTTTCTAGTTCAGGGCTCTGGGAGTCCGTGTGAGGAAACTGAGGCCATTTTACAAGCTCTACAATTGCAAAGGAATTCCTGGTCTACCCAAAACATCAGCTCACTTCTATAGACCCAATGAATTCAGACAGTAGGAAAGAACTAGAATTTTAATGCAGTACGACTGTGGCTTAAAGTCTACAAGGCAGCATAAAACGTGATCTTTTCAAGTCACATCTTGCTCAGCTATTGATAAGACTTAGGTTTTGTTCCAAGTGTAAGTTGGCTAAATGTTTTACATTTTCAAAGTATGTTTTATAATCCTACTGGTACAAGAAAAATTCTTTGTTCAAAGCTATCTTTCCTTTCTTTGTTAAGCTTGTGGAGCTGCGCGTGGACAACACCACAACCAGTGATGGTGACAAGTGAACTTTCAGTATTGATCGACAAGACACAGAGGGGGTAAAACTCAGCTGTCATCACATTTGCTTGGAATAGGTCTGATCTGAGCAACAGACTGAAAGCAGCAAATGAGAGCAAAAGAAATCTTCAGTGAAGAAAGGTAACAGAAAATAAAATCATTCAACCAACCAGGTACAAGCAAAAGATGAAAACAAAAGATGGCTCATGGACAAAAGTACGTTTAGGCTGCAACACGCATGCCACAAAATTACTTATCCCATTGTGATGAGAAATGGGTGAGAAACGTCTTATGATTGTTGCTGTCACTGCTAATGCTTCATGTTCCCTAGAGAATTATGAAAATGAGTGTGCAGAATACGAGTTGTTATTCAAGAGAAAAAATGTCTCCAAATTCTCCAATACTAATGCCTTTATAGCTCTGACTGCTACACTTGTGTTCTCCTAGGGCACGAGCGCAGGCAGACGCACAGCCTGCATAAGACGCAGAGGGTCGATAGCCGTGCACAAAGATCAATGATTACAAAGATGGATTGAAGAGACAAAAACGAGCTCTACTATTACACATGCATGAACTTCCTGACTATAAGAATAATTATACTCTAGAACTGGTTAATTGAGGGAAGTTGAAGAATCTCTTTTCCCTGCAGAATCGATAGATACCCATCTATCTTTGATGGCTTCGGAGTAGCCTTGTCTGGAATCAAGGGAATGGATTCAATGACCTTTGCTTCATTTGAGTCATTTTGTCAGAGCCCAGTAATAAGTTACCGAGACCATATAAATCTATTTTGAGATGTAAAATAACATTTCGAAAAACACAATCCTGTGGCTACTGGCAGACCCCACACGTTGGGTTCAGTGCTGGATACTTGAAAGGGTTTCAGAAAAGTAATACCGCCACTCTCAGTGGAAATTAACGGGTGGGGGGAGCATAAGCTAAACAATCCTCATGCGGGTACTGCAGAAAGGCATCTATGAGCTATTTCTGTCGTTTCCAGCTCTGAAGGAAATACCCTAGAGCTGTATTTCACCGAGGGGTTATTATTAAGAAAGATCAGTGTCCTTTGTTTAAAAATTATTTAAAGTGGAAGGCAAGTTAACAACAAAGGAAAGAAGGAGGGATGAAAAGCAGGGAGGGAGGGAGGGAAAGAGAAAAGAAAGGTCAGAGAAAATGAAGCAGGTTGAGGAGGAACAGAAAATAGGAGACTAGGCAGTTGCATGACCAGCAGATGCATCTGTCCCTTAAAAATAAGGGAGACAGCTCTGGCCGGTGTGGCTCAGTTGGTTGGGTGGTAGGTATCCCATGCACCCAGAGGATGCAGATTGGATTCCCAGTCAGGGCACGCGCCAGGGTTGTGGGCTTGATCTCCAGTAGGGGGCAAGCAGGAGGAAGCAGATCGATGTTTCCTTCTCATTGATGTTTCTCCCTCTCTCCCTCTCCCTTCCTCTCTGTAAAATCAATTAAAAAATACATATACATAAAAAAAGAGAGGCACCAAAAACAATAAAATTTGCTTAAGGAATACAGGTGTCTGGTATGTAGTGTGGTTTGTTTTAAGAAAGAACTACAGTACAAGAAAATTAACTCACTGCAATTCAGAACATCAAAAATATCACTTCCTCTGGTCTTGTTCTCGCATTCATCCCTCCTTAAAACTCTCTCCTGTGCTGGTTTTTGTGACACACCCCACGCCCGGCACTCTCCCTGACATTGGCTCCCTTTATTCTGTTTTATCTACCGCCATCTAGCCCCTTGACCTGTGTGGCATCGCTCCACCACACAGAAATGTGGCACTCTACCTTCCATCTGTCACTTTTTTCACAAGCAACCTCAAGAATTTCTTTGGTTTCTCTACTCCAACAATCACTTCTTTGCAAATGACTCAGTCCTGCTCTCTATCACCTCCAATACATAACCTTAACGTAATGTATCCAGAAAATGTTTCTCCTCTGCCAGGAAGGACTTTCTCTCCACCTGATTTGCCGCTTTTTGTTAGTAGTACAACCAACCAATCTATCACCAAGATCTTTTTCAATGAGTCGGGTTTTTTAAACTTAATTACCCACCTTCACTTGTTTTCTCTACCCCTAAATATATGTCGATGCTTCACTGTAATTATACTGGATGTTACAATCATCTCCCTATCTGTAATCCCTTTTCGCCAAGCCATGTGGCATATTGCAGCTACAGTAATCTTCCTAGACACACATCTGACCATGTACAAACTCAGCAGCTTGGTATACAAGTTGTCCATTGGGGATCAAAAGGTCTGATGCTTATGGGGGCCAGGAATGAATCAGAGTGGGTAAAGTGCACTGGGGGATGGAAGGGCCTCTGGCAAACGGGGCAGAATGCAACATTTAAATTCCACCGTTTAAGCACTACAAAGGCCAAAGAAAACATATTATGGGTAATTTGTGATTTCTATGCTTCTACAATATGACCCCAATCGATTTTTATATGCTTTCTCATTATTGCCAATGTACATGACTTCTGAGCTATACCAGAATATGAATATTTTCCTTTACATGTCCCTGCCTTTGCCCACCAGACCCTTTCCTAGCCCTCTAGCTGAATCTTATTACTGCTTCAAAGTCCAAATCAGGTTCTACTTGTTCCAGGAAGACAGCCTAACCACAGCCCATCCTAGCCTTTATTTTTTTTAGAGCAGTTTTGGCTCACAGCAGAGTTAAGCAGCAAGTACAGAGAGTTCCCATGTAGCTCCTGCCCCTATCCATGTAGAGCATCCCTCACCATCAACACCCCCCACTACAGTGGCACATTGGTAACAACAGATGAACCTACAGTGACATGTCCATATTGCCCAATGGCCACAGTTCACATTAGGGTTCGCTCCCCTATAATAGATTCTATGAACATGTACCCACCATTATAGTGACACACACAGTAGTTTCACTGCCCTAAAAATTCTCTGTGCTTTGCCGATTCAGCCCTTCCTCCCCACTAATGCCTGGCAACCACTGATCACTTCACTGTCTTGCAATATTTTTAAGGGACTCTTCTAAGGCCTTTAACTGGGAAACCTTTCTTTTTGAAAAATGCTTTCCTTGCCCTGGTTGGTGTGACTCAGTGGTTACAGTGTCGGCTCAGACACTGAAGGGTCGTGGGTTTGATTCCCGGTCAAGGGCACGTGCCCGGGTTGCTGCGATAGCTGGACGTCCACCTAGGGCTCTCTGCACTGGAGCAGCCACAGGCCTGAGGGGACCCTCCATGCAGCACCGCGCCAGGCTGGGAAGGGCAATATGGTCAGAATGTAGCTGCTCCTCTTATCCTGCTAATGTGGCCCTTCTTGGTCTCTCTGGTTTAGCAGGGTGCTTTAGAATAAAGCCTGGCTCTGGGATTTTTACATTGGTGTCCTTTCTATGGACAGCTATGAGGGGGAACTGAAGTTGAAAATGACCTAGGTCCACCATCTTGATTGGGAAACTTTTCTGTACTAGTTTCTAGCCTTTTTCTTTGTGCCATGAACCCTTTATACCAGTTTATGGATCCCTGCTCAGAATAAATACATAAAAATACAAAAACAAACAATTACATTGAAATAGTTATCAACATATTCACAAAAAACATTGTGATATCGTGGATGTGCTTCTTGGTTAAAACATTCAAAAATAAGATCTAGTGGCAGCTTCAGTAACTAGTATAATTTTGAAATACCAGTGACTACAAACAGTATTTTAAGATATCTACCACAAATTCAGTGTGATATGAAAAAATGTATTATTTCTATTAGTGACAAAGTTAGAGATACTGTTAATACTACTTTGGCCTGTTGCTCACATTGTTAATCAAATGAAATATCAAATATTAGTTCGAAGTTAAAGAAAACAAGATGCAATACTATTCATATCCAAGTTCAGGAGCCCCTGAATTTTCCTAATGGGTCCCCAAAGGGGACTCTGAATCTCGGGGGTTATCAACATCTGCTTTATAAGTATCTTTGCAAGTTACTCTGCAGTAATATTATACTGCCTTCTATGTTAATCACCTTTTTTCTGCATGTGCTTTATGAATGTCACCATAAACTCCCTACCAACATGAATTTCCACAGCACCTAAGTATCCTATGCAGGTACTAATGTTCTAAAATAGAACACACTTTCATTTTTTTTCCTTAAGACTAGAATTAAACTTGTGAAACTCTTGGTTTCATTTCTTTGTCAATGTTCTATAGGTAAGCGTGTCTATAAATACTTCATTTTTACCACTGAAACCCTAAAAACACTCACTGGTCTTAGATTTTTCTCTCAATAAATAAAATTAAATTACACTGAAGCAGATTTTCAAAGATGAAATAATGACTCCAAGAATCACCTAAATTTAGTACACAGTCTCTGGAACTTATTATTGCATATATTAAAAGTCCCTCAATTTCAAGATATGATTACTTTTTAAAGTAGTTTAGTACATTTCAACTCCCTCCACATAGTAAACTCAGTTTCTAGTTTAGATTTAGATATTTTGAAATAGAGGAGATATTAGTATTTTTATTTATGAATAACCTTAAAATCTGAGCTTGATCTTGCTGATTACTCTTTTATTTATTTTAGTAAGACATTTAACCTGCCAGATAACTAAGATCTATTAGTTGTCTGGCAGGAAGAGCCTATTGGCCCATACCAAGACAGAGAGTACTGGTGTTAATTCAAATCCCTGGAAAGCAATGTGCCCTTAATTGTTTTTTGTTGTTTTGTTGTTATGAGGAGACAACCATGCCACATAAGCAACAAACTATGTTTATGCATGGATGGACTTGAGCACTGTAATCAAATAGAGCTTACAACAAAGTTAATCTGATGTTACATATTTAATGATATGCATTATCGATGTGCTACATGGTAATTAGACATAAATGGCAAGCAGCTCCTGTGAATGGCAAACTGATGTTACTTTTGCATCACTGAAGCGAATGCTTCTGCGAAGGGATGGAGAAGGAGGCACTGGTGATTCTAGTTGTTTTTTCTTTGCTGAGGGTGCAGGCAGTGTTTTGGGAGCTGGAAAAGGAAATAACTGCTTCAACCTGGGACCCTCCGCCGTCCCAGGAGATACTGAGAAGTTTGCTTGGTCTGGAGTAACGCGATATTAACTTCAATAACTCTGGTGCGTTACTCACCAGTTGTGCCTTGGATGTATCCAAGCGGCACAATTCCAATCATGCATACTCGTAAATTGCACATTAAACTGTTTTCTCCTGCCATCAGAACTGAGACAATGAGTTTTGATTGAGAAGGGTAAGAAATGAGAGAAAACTGTAGAGTATCTGGCATTGAGAAGGAAAGCAGGCTGGGGTGGGGAGGGGGAAAGGCCTCGACAAAAAGCAGGCACAAAATTGGTGTGGCAAAAGATGCAAGGGGTAAAAGGCACCCATGTGGGAAAAAAGCTGAGAGATAAAAGGCTTAGAAAGGGAAGGGAGGTCTAGAAAAGAGGGAGACAGGACAGGCCCAGGTGGGGCGACATGCAGCAAACCGGAGATGCAGGGGCACATAAGGTAGGAGATGCACAAATGGAGCCTGGGAGGGCCTGCCCTCTGTGATTTTCCCTTCACTCCCCTTCCCAGAGCATGACCCAAAATTTAGCACAATAATGTGATTTCACAAGCAGTTGTTTTGTCAGGGTGGATAAGATTAAGCCCACAAATTCAACAATTTAGACATAATTTACTGCCATTTCTAAATTGTAAGCAATTCATTCCTCCCAACTGGACCAGGATTACCTGATTTAAAGAGGGAAACAAATATATATTGTTTATGCTACAAAACAAAGTGAAACATTAACAAAATTCTCAGGTAATGCACTTCTATATGCGTGTGTTAAAAACCTTGTTGCGTAGTCGAGGGACATTCATAGGGACAATCTTTCTCTTCTTACATTCCCTAAAGAATTGAAAACAGACTTAAATGTTTTGAATGTTACTGGGAAATAAATAGCACAGTAGCATTCTGCATATTGGAAAGCATATAAAGGAAGCACTGCAGTTTTAATGGGTAAAATAAATGACACTGATTAATTCTACAAAATATGGTTCTATTTTACTATAATTTGATTAGACAGAAAAGACTACAAAGCTTTAATTATTAAGTAGGAGTCAGAAATTTGTTTGCTTTTTGTAGTTTAAATTTAAACTGCCCAATTGGGGGGGGGGGGGGGGGAGCCTAAATCAAATTTAGGCTTAATGCACTGCTCATTCTGACTATTGCACAAAGAATCGTGGGACCAAGAGGGACAGGAAAGATGTGATCAGCTCTCCATTTTAACTCAGGGAACTACAGACTTACTGGCTGCACAGAGGAAAACTTTTCTCTAAAAACTTTACCACAAGGGGATTTCTTATCAAAGTGTAACTCACTGAGATTAATATAAGCTTGTCATGATAAAACAGAGCCTGTATCAAATGATTAAGTCTTAATCCTACAGAAAGTGATTATATGTATATTTAAAACATATACGTGAGGTAAACTGTACTGCACGCCTCCACCATGAAATGAAGGAACTGTACACAATAATCTAAATGGAGCCACTTTAAAATGGAGCCAGAGCTGCCATGCCAGAGAAACTGCCTTGCACATCTAATGCCCTAAATCCTCAGGATGTTAAAACAGGGCAGAATAACCTTTGGACTTGACCTGAGCAATCTTGTGCCTTGCAAAAGACCTGTTTGCAAAGATAACAAGAAAGCAATTATTATGACTACTGGGCTGAGGACTACAGGATTAAAAATTAAAAACACCGTTTAGAATTAATACCACTATGTTTGTTATGTTATCTGCACCAACAGAGATGCCTTCCTTCTACTAATGCAATTGTTCCGCCTTCCCTTCCTCTTAAATACCCTTTGCCTTTGTCTCCAAACCAGAAGACCATTTGGGCTTCTGCCTGAATCAGTGTCTCCAGAATAGGAGTTTTTATTGATCTCAAATAAACACTTGTTTGCCTCTCACTTTAAAAGGCTTTTTACCTTTAGGTTAACAGAAATCCCATATACACACAGTCTGCTCAAATGACAAACACTGGTTCTCTGAGATTTAGAGACAGTTTGAGGAAAATATGGCAAAATTATTACAGCATAAATTGTCAGTCTTCTTAAAAATCAAAGCAAACTTTGAAACAAACAAAAAAACTATGACTGTTCTTCTTGGAAAAATCTCTGCAGTGTTTCCTCCTAGGAACTAAACCAGACAGGGGCCGACATACCAAAAATTCTAATAATATGTTAGATCTTGTATACAGCTTTACTCTAGAAAGCACTTCATTGGGTTTAATTGTCATAGTGGCCCTGTGATTTCATGAAAACACAGAGGTATAGCCAGCTGAAAGTTTGCCCATAGGAGACAGACTAGGTTAGAAAGAGCAACAGTTTTAGAGCCATGATAGACCTTGTTCTAAAGCCCAGCTCTGCTACTCTGGCCCTTACCAGCCATGTGACATTGGGCGATCTCTCTAAGCTTCAGTTCCCCTAATCAGACAATGAGGATATTAGTACTTATCTCATAGGATTGTTGTAGGATTCAATGAGATGAAACATATCAAGTACTTGGACAATCCCCAGCATATGGTTAAGTACCCAACAAAGGATCACTTCACCATTTGCCCACTGATCCTGAGCATGCTATTTAACCTGATGGCCACTCCTCTTTTACATCCATAAAATGGTAACAATATCTACTTTACAGAGTCATTATGATGATGAAATATGTGCAATTTTCTTTACAATAAATAAGAGGGAATGATATGTCTACATATGCATAAACAAACTAAAAAACACACAACTCTAATCAATGGTAGAAATGGAAATAGAACCTAGATCTTCTATGTTGAGTCCTCTATCAACACGGCTAGATACTCCTGATTCTAGTCTCCAAATACAGAAGGCCATTTTCTAACAGCTCCAGGGAATACCTGGGAAAATGAATTTTAAAAGGAAAATATGCAAGTTACCTGAATTAAAGCCTCAGTCAACATTTCTTCATTGACCTCCAAAATAATGTTTTTTATATCCTCATATGGCATACGATATGATCCTAAGAAGATAGCTAAAATAAAAATTGAGTTTATTAAAAATACAGCAGCATCAAAAATTTAGCATCCTAATAAATACCTGGTTCCCACTTCATACCTGAAATATGCAACTTCCGTCACTAATATTAATTTACAGAGTTATGAACAAACAAAAGTACTTCTCATTCGATGGACTACACTACTCATCTAGGTAAAATGGCCTATTATCCCAGGCCCTAATGTTTACAGCTAACACATTTTTATATACAAAATAAAACTCCTACTAATAGCAGTGATGACTACACGTTTAAGCATTTTAGATTGAGCTGATACAAAATGACCAATGAAAAGTTAAAGATTTGATTTCAAGTGGGCCTTTTAATTCAAAGTACAATGGGAATTGTCAGATGCATCCAACACAGCACTTCTCAGGAATGACAATAGAGTAACCAAATACAAGGGAAGCATATCAATCTACCCTGCAGCTCCTCCACGTAGGAAAGAATTAAAGTGTTGGAACCATCATTGCTCTCTGCATTCTGCTGACATTCCCGTGCTACACTATCAGTTGCTTTATATGTTGAATCACTATTTACCTTGCCAACTTCTTCTTAATTAAATATATATTCTTTCCTATTGAAATAATCCACAAATTATATCTTAAAAAGCTTATGCTTACTCAGAAAGTATTTTTCAATAATACATTATACTTTAGCCTCCACTAAACATACCTTTGAAAAAACATTTGTGAGTTCTTATCATCAGAACAGGAATATATTCCTAAGAACTTTTATTTTTTTTTTTTCATGAAAAGGTCCACATGACTTCACTGACAGTTAAAAAAAAAAATCCTCACTGTCTAACTGTCTAGGCATATGATTACCTAGATGTAAACACCAAATGAGATCTCCATAATTAAAATTAATAATGTTGACAGATATCAACTAGCAATTAAGATCATAGTGTGTTTTTTATTTTTTATTTAAATATGTGTCTATTGATTTTAGAGAGAGAGTAAGGGAGAGGGAGAGATAGAAACGCTGCATCCACATCCATCAGCTGCCTCCTACGTGCCCCCCCTGCTGGGGATCGAGCCCGCAACCCAGTGATGTGCCCTGACCCGGGAACCCAACTTGAGACCTCTTGGTGCATGGGTGGATGCCCAACCACTGAGCCACACCGGCTGGGCCAAGATCATACTGTGTTTTTTTACAAAAGTTCTGAACATCCACTTTATAAAGAAAATGTATTGCCTGCCCTGGCTGGTGTAGCTCAGTTGGTTGAGCATCATCTCATACACCAGGAGGAGGCAGGTTCAATTCCTGGTCAGGGCACATATCCCGGTTGTGGGCTGATCCCCAGTGGGGGCCTGCAGCAGGCAGCCGATCAATCAATCTCTCTCTCTCTCTCTCTAAAAAAAAAAAAAAAAAAAAAAATCAATAAAAACATATTTAGGAGAAAAAGAAAGAAAATGTACTGTCAGATAAACAAAGTACACATTCACAACAGCTATTAGGAGACCAATTTTGTGTCAGCAACATTCCGACTGACAGGAGGATGGCGAGCTGTTTATTTTCATCTGATTTCCTACAGCAAGCTCTTCCACAAAAGAAACTCCTAGGGTATCTCTGTACGTAATTAGAAATGCTTGATGTGTCGCAATTTCTCATGCATAGTGTTTTACTATCCTTGGAATATAACCATAGTCTACTGTGGGGAAAAAAGAACACTAGATTCCAGGCTGAGGGGAAAATTGGTCAGAGTAAAACCTCAGGCCCACCTAAATGACGATGGCTGTGGTAGTCTGGACAGGATACTTCAGGGCTGGCTGGTTTGTTAAAGGCTTTCAGGTTCAGTAACCAGTTTTAAAGTGTAGCTCCCGCCACAGTTACTTCAAATGCAAAGGATGGGCAGACAAGGGTTTGCCTGTCACGGCCAAGGGCAGGCCGGAGAAAACCAACTCCCGCTGGACTTTCCAGCTCGGCCTTGGGGCTCGCTGCGTGCGGACCATGCCGGGTTTTCTATCAGCACTTGCTGAAGCTTCATCGGTCATAAACTGCACCGAGCCCGGGGAAGCCTAAACCATGATGGCACCCATTCTGGCTGAATGGCAAAGAGGGAAACCTAATCACCTTTGGAATTTTGGTTCTAGTGGATGCTAAATATAGGTGTTCAAAGAAGTTACAACTTTATCTGAACACCTTCAACCACCACCCTCTCACCACCGCCCCCCACGCAGGGAGTGACACGTACACAGATTTTGGGCCGTTTTGGGATCCAAAACTCTCAACTCCTTCACTCTCTTCTTCGCAGGCTGGGGCTTCTCCTCCAAGGCATCTGCGCTCTTTTGAACTGAAAGAAAGACGTTGATTCATAAACAATAATGGCACAAATCCAAATGCACGGAGTAACATTAGGAAGGCATATTAACTACATTAATAAAGTACGGGCCAAAATCAATAAATGTGTTTATTTCATTAGTTCGATGAAGAGGATACACATAAAAATATAGACCTGTTTAGAGGTTTCCCTACAAATTAAATATCAGCACTTAGGCAGAAAAGATAAGCCAAATAGAACCAAAAATCAATTGCTGCTTCTTAACTAATGTGCAACATTAATTACTCCTTTACCAGGTACCTCCAAGCAGCACTGGAATTAAATATATAGAAAATCTCCCTAATTTGGACTAATTGAGGAAAAAGACATGCATTTATCCTAACATGTTAAAATTTAGGCATGTCTTTAATTCAGTGAAACTGCTTTGAAATACCTAAGGTAACTTGAACTGCTAAACAGGTTGCCATATAAAAATTCCTGCTGAGACTGCTTTGAGGAATAGATATGAACCATTTGCAAGTTGCCCAACAGTAGCACTATTTGCATATACCTAATTAACAAACCTCAGAGGCAGGGTCTTCTGAGTTAAGTTAGCTTTGTGTCCCTCACCATTTTTTTAGCACTATTTGCTTTCTTAGAACAAAAGATATATTTATGCTGTATTCAGAAGGTAGTCCTGTAGTTCAAAAACAATTTAACTAACCTGAAACTGTTACGAGTGGCAGTTCCAGGGAGAGGCCTCAGTTCCCCGTGACCTCCATTAGCCCTCCCCCAAATAAACCATGCCAAAAACCAAAGTCAAAAACAACCTGGCAGGCTGGCTGCTATGAAAATGAAGCCTTATGCCGAATCCACTAACCCCTCCTATACAGAAATTCTAAATTCTAGAGCCCACGTGTTGCCAGTTTACCTCTTCCAATATAAAAATAAGCTTGCAGGCAATAAAACCATAAGAAAATATGAGTAAAATACAGCAACATTTTTTTTCGATCAGTTTGCCTCCAAACTCATGCTCCTAAACTTCCTCACGGAATCAAATGGCCATAATCCTGCTCTTTGTTTGCTACTTTAAAGTTCGAGGCAATAATTATTTTTAGTATTTTAATTTATCTAATCTTTGTTGAGGAGATCACGAAGGAGTTATTGATTTTCATTAGAGGAAAATCAACACAACCACAGTACATTTTTGCTAAGCTATATGCTCAAAGATGTTCGCATCTGGAACACTTTCTACACCTAACAAAAGGCATCAAAATAATGCCAGTCTATTAACACCACCTCTGTTTTAATGGAGCAAAGTGTATGAACATGAAACAAACTTACTATAAAATAACAGATAAAGTAAAATTCTCAGAATAATTAAGTCCTAACAGTTAGTTTACATCTTTACCAATATCGTCAACGTAAAATGACACAAAGTCTAAGCAGACTAGATAGGAATTCCACTTGAAAATCATAATCTTTTCAGCAATGACAAGTAGTTTGCCATGTTTACTCAACACAATAGAGTTATTGCTAGTAGTGGAAGAAAAAATGACTTTTAATGTGTTTCTTTTAAAATCATCACATATGTTCCTCAAAGGATCTTTCTAAGAGCACAGTGTCTTTCCTATGCAATAATCAGCATTTTAATTTATTCTAATTTTCAAGCCACCCCCAGCTTAAGGCAACTCTATATAGAGAAATGACAGTCCAAGAGTCATTCCCTCTGTCAATAAAAAAATTATCTGAATCATATTGAAATTATTTCTAGAATTATTAAGTAATTTTAACCCAAAGTAATAGTCAAGAAAACTGTCCTGATCTCTCTATATGCCTTAACCCCCAGGATGGGAGGCTGGTTAAACAAGTATACACAGAATAAAAATGCTGTAGTATGAAGAATATATTAAGATTATTCTGCAAACTAACAGCCTTCTGATTAACTCAGATATACATAATGTTCATTTTGTATGTCTTATTTTTGCATTAAAATACATTTCAACCTCTCTTCTCTTTAAATGAACAAGTTATTTAAAATTAAGATTAGATATCTCAAATATCTAGAGTTCACAGTTTTGTTTTTTGAATCCTAATATACTTTCCTTGTATTATGTATGCAATTTGGCATTATCCTGGGTTCAAGAAATGGTAAGAATTCCATGAGTATGCACTGCTGTTGTGAGAATTACCAGAGAAAAGCTAGTTTATTGCCTTTGGCTTTCTTGTCTTTAAAAGCATTCCTTAGCAATCACAACCACAGGCTTAGATAAACAGAGAATTTGAAGAAAGGCAATGATACATAAAAATTACCTAAATAGTATTAAAGGCTTTATATATTAAAAATTCCTTGCTTTCATAATGACTACAAAATGCCACTTGTCCTAATAGGCTTTTATTCCATATATGTTTCTAATGCTCACAAAACTTTAATATTCCACAAGTTGATTAAAAAATCAACAATAATATAACCTGATTAAAACTTGAATGGACATTTCTCCAAAGACATACAACTGACCAACAGGTATATGAAGAGATGTTCAACATCGCTAATCATCAGGAAAACGGAAACCAAAATCACAATAAGATACCACCTCACTTCTATTAGGATGGCTGTTCTTTTTTTTGAAAGATAATTATTAGTGTAGGTGTGGAGAAACTGAAACCCTTGTACATTGTTGGTAGGAATATAAAATGGTGCAACTTCTCTGGAAAAAGGTAACGACGATTCCTCAAATAATGAAAAATAATTAAAAATATGACCCAGCCATCCCACTTCTGGGTAAATATTCAAAAGAACTGTAATTAGGATCTCAAAGATATATCTGCAGTCCCATGTTCACTGCAGCATTATCCATAGCAGCCAAGATATGGAAACCACCTAAATGTCCATTAAGGAATGAATGAATAAAGAAAATGTCACACACACACACACACACACACAGAGGAATATTATTCGGCCTTTAAAAAGAAGGAAATCCCACAATATGCAACAACCTGGGTGAACCTGGAGGACATTATTTTAAGTGTAATAAGCGAATCACAGAAGAATAAATGCTGATATAAATGATTATATAAATGCCTATGTAAGTAATCTAAATGCTTTATGTAAATGCTTCAGATTACAAACTCATAGAAACAAAGAGTAAAACGGTGGTTGCCAGGGGTTGGAGAGTGGGGGGAATGGAGTAAAGGTTCAATTATACAAGATGGGTAAGTTCTAGAGATCTGCGGGACAACACTGTGCCTACAGCTGTCAGTACTGTACTGTGCACTTAAAAATTTATGAGAGTATCTCTCTTGTTAAATGTGCTTATAACAATAAAATGTAAATTAATTTAAAAACTTAAAATAAATTATAGAGATTCTATAATTATTTGAAATTACTTTCAGGGGACTGAAGAGATTTTAAGTCTAAACACAAAAACTTCAAGAACTGATTTTGTCATCAATGGCTCTATGGCCCTCGGGCTCAAAATGAAGCCTCCAGTCAAATGCGATCTCTCCCTGTGCATATGTAAACCATACAGCCACTAGGTTTGAGTCCAATGGACTGAAGTAAGTGCATAAATTGGCACTGCTAATGGACCAAACAATATAATGAATCATCATAAAATACTGTCTGTAGGAAGATAATGTAATGATAAAGACATCTGTATTATTTTTAAAGATATGCTAACATGGAGATACTAATCATCTAAGATAAAATGCCCACTGAGTATTCTTATGTTTCCTTTAATACATGGACTTTTACATGCAATTGCAGTATAAATTTATTCCTTAACAGCATAAACCAAGTAAACATGGTTATATTCTTTCCCCAATCTAATTTAGGCAATGTTCAGAAGTCTCCTATTAATTTCCACTATCCCAGCGGACACAGAGAACATGTGACAAAATATGTGTAATTTGTAGCAAATATTAAGATATTATAAATGGGTAACACTGAATGATCTACATAGTGATAACCATAAATCATAATAAAATTTTTATGACCATTATAAGTTATTTCAAAATTCCAGAGAAAGATTGATTCCTAAAGTCAGTACCAATACTATTCATTCATTCAGCCAACCATCCAACAAATACTTGTTGGTCACCTACACAATGTGTTAGCCTAGCATGAGTGTACAATGGTACACAAGACTGAAATGTCTACTCATAGTCTTTTTTTTTTTTTTTTTTTTTTTTTTTTTTTTTACTTCTCACCTGAGGATCTTTTTTCCATTGATTTTTAGAGAGTGGAAGGGAGAGTGGAAAGGAGAGAGGGGGAGGGAGGGAGGGGGAGAGGAGGAGAGAGAGAGAGAGAAACATTGATGTGAGAGAGACACATCGATTGGTTGCCTCCTGCACGCCCCCTTACCTGGGCCAGGGATGGAACCTGCAACCCAGGTACAAGCTCTTTACTGGGAATTGAACCCGTGACCCTTCGGTGCACTGGGCAACGCTCTAAGCACTGAGCAACACCGGCCAGGATTCTACTCATACTCTTAAATACATGGTTATATGTGAACTACTAATTACGGAAGTATCTCCAAAAGATATCTAACATTTGTAATTTTCTTATCAATAACAATATAGCTTAAAAGAATACATGCCTATCACTAAGCAAATTGCTTTCTGTTATTGAGAGCCACAGTTCCACATTAGAGAATACTGTGTTCCATCATCTTATGAGGAATCCGTGGAGAAGTCAAACACAGACTAGTCTTATGTACTGTAAGGCTTATAAGATGAGTATAGGCATACATGTAACAAAATTATAAAAAGATGGGAGATAGTATTGTTGACAGGGCTTATCTTGGGGGAGCAAAGTGATATGAAACTTCCCCTTTATCTCTAATGTTTTAGTTCTTTAAAAGCAAAGACCTGCAGTGCATAACCCACCCCTTTCCATAGTGTAGAAACTGTTAGCTTTGGCAATCCCGAGGACCAAGTGTTCATAGCAATCAGAAATAGGCAAGAGAATGATAAAAAATACAGGGAGAGATCAATCCACTTGGTAAGCAAGCACAATTTTCTTTCCAATTGGCTTTGAATGCATTTTGTGAGGAATAACACATTTATCTACCAAAGGCTGGGAAGAAAAGCTGATGTGCTGTGCGGCAGGACACTGCGTTGCTGCCTCCCCCAGCGAGCGGCAGAGTGCAGCTGTGAAGCGTCCGCACTCCATGCTGCCTACAGCTGTGCACTCGGAAGGCGTTCCACGGAAAGGTGGGTTTCCTCCAGACACTTGCATCGTACCTGCAGCAGGTACCGGAAGTGTTCCCGAAGTTTAGAGCACATTAAACAAGAGGAGTGGTTCTAAGGGTGGGAATCACACACACATACTTTGTAATGATTTCCTAATTAAGGAACAAATCTTACTGGTTGTAGTTTAGACAAGAACTCCCCAAATCAGGCAGCACATGTTACTGCAAATTAACATCTGCATAACTAATATGCTTATACACCTGTTCATTAAGCCAATTACTGAACACCGCTAAATGTCACCGGAATGCTATGTTTAACAACATGCAATAGCTAATGTATATTTCCAATTGGGCCTCGATGGCTCAGCAGGTAATGTATATTGTAGAAAGGACAAATAAAGTTGGCTTAGAGGTTTTGGAGAGAACGTCCTTTGTCTGAAGTGACAATTTAAATACCAAAACTGATATGGTTGTAACCTCAACATATGAGGTTGACAAATGAGGTTGTGGGAGTTCCCCTGTTAACCTTGAACCTATGTGAAGTACCTTACTCGACTAGAGTTATTTCCTTTATTGGCAAGTTGGCTCTGGCTTTGTCAGAATGGATTGATGTTTTTCTGGCTATCTCATGCTCTCAGAGAACCTGCCATTACTGTTAAATTTTCTAATTCAAGTCACAAATCCTAAGTCCAGCAAAGAACCCCAAGGGCTATGTGTGTCAAAGAGCAATACTAAGAAAAACCTAACAGGAGAAGTCAGGGAGACAAAACCCAGTACTACTAGACTGATGGGGCATAGCTTGTCGAGAATATAATGTGGATATTCATTAGACCTAGGCTTTTCTATTTAATGTGGTCCATCAAAGACTGGTACGATTCTGCACACAATTTAGTTTAACCTTGCTTAGCAGGACTGAAAGAAATAACACCCCAAAATATTTGTAGCCAGGGTCTCAACTTGACAACGTAGGATTTTTCAGTCTGCGTTGGAGATAATACCTGAGCATGTCTAGAATAAAGTCAGTGTTGTAGATCTCCCCAGAGATTTTTTTCCCAAAGAAAGACCACTGGGAAAATATGTCTCATAAAAGCAACTTTCTCGCCTTCTGATTGTTTCTACTTGGTTGTCTAATGACAGTCTCAGATTTAGCCCAACCCAAACCAAATTCCTCATCTTATTCCCAAACCTCTGTTCGGTCTTCTCCTTCTCAACAAATGGCAACTCAATCCTAATTGTTCAAGCAAAAACAAAAAACAAAAAACACACACACAAAAAGAGGCATCAACATTTACTGTTGTCTGTCCCAGGCAGGGTCACATCCCACTCTAGGGCAAATCCAGTATTTTATCATTTGTCATCACCTCCACTTCTACTAAGGGTTCCAAACCGCCGTGACTTCTAGCCTAGGTTAGGGCAGTAGCCTAATGAGCAGTCGCCATCCTGCCTTTGCCCTCTGTCAATTAATTCACGTTTGTCCTCTGTTCAAAACCCTCCAATGGCTTCCTGTCTTATTCAGAGTAAAAACCAAAGTCTTTACAACAGCCTCACACATGCTGCCGTATCTTTCAGGTAGTCTCCTTGGCTCCCCTGCCCTCATTGCCTCCATCTTCCCTCTCATTCCCTCTATTCCAGCCACACCAGCTTCCTCGCCGTTTTCAAACAGACCAGACCCACCCGCACAGCAGGGCCTGGGCCCTGGATGCTCTCTCCTCTGCAGGTCTAACCCTTGCCCGCACTTCTTTCACATCTCGGTTCAATTTTGCTTTCTCATGGAGACCTTTCCTGGTGATGGGCTTCAAACTCGCAGCTCCTCCCACTTGGCACCCCTTTTCCCTTTGGCCGCTTCATTTCTCTCCCTAGCAATCATCTCCGCCTGACAAAATGCCTGTCTTATCTGTTCACTTCCCACGCCTTCCACTTTGATGTAAGTTCTGTTAAAAAGAGGGATTGGTGGCTGTTTGGTTCACCGTTACATACTCGCGCCTAGAATTGTGCCTGGAAAAGAACAGGCCCTGCAATTATTTTGGCATTTATCCTACATATATATTCTCATTTGTGCACAATGATTGATGTATGAGGCTATGTACTCCAGTATTATTAATAGCAAAGGATTATAAGTGTTCATTAACGGGAAGTAAATTTAATAAATTATGGTATATTGGGCATAATTTATAAAAGCAAAGATTTGAAATGGCCTAAAAGCTCATCATTAGAAGGCTGCTTGATTAAACTAGAGTATGCCCACTCAATGGCCTAGGCAGTGGTTCTAGCCATGACCAAGGAAGCTCTTTACAGAATGATGTGACATGATCTTCAATAAATACTGTTAAATGAAGCAAACAAGGTATACAAGACTATACAGCACATGCTATCATTTATGGAAAAAAAGAGGGAAGTATATTTATATGTATTGGCTGGCATATACATAAAATGCTTATGGGAAGATTTATAGGAAATGTACTACATTAGTTAATTCTAGGGAGGAAACAGTAACTGGGAGACAGAAGTGGGAGGAAGAAATTTCACTCTATGCTATCTCTGTGCCTCTTAAATTTTAAACCATGTAAATATATTATCAATTCAAAAATGAACAGGAAAACAAACCAAGAAAGAAACAAAAGGATTTCAGAGAGAGGAAGGGAGGGGGGGAAAAAAGAGAGAAACATCAATGATGAGAGAGTCATGGATCGGCTGCCTCCCGCACACCCCCTGCTGGGGATTGAGCCCTCAACCCAGGCATGTGCCCTGACCAGGAATCAAACCACGATCTCCTGGATCCCAGGTCGATGCTCACCCACTGAGCCACACTCGCTGGGCCACATTCATTTTCTTATTCACCACCTATGATTTATCAAAGGAAATCAAAGTCCAATAAAATATTAAAATACCTGCACAAATATTTCCTATACAGGCAAAAACAGCAATACTACAAACACTGAACTATTGCTTGGTATAAAGCACTATCCTGTCTGTAAAAATGCCTGAATTCATTGTATCGAGGGCAATTTAAGAGTTGCAATGAATTATAATATCAGCAAAAGATACTCTGGAGATTAAATATATAAAAGTGAAGGGCTACCTAGACATTATATAAACAAATAGGCGTCCCCTGGGGAATTCCTAAACCAGCTGGGGAGAACTGGAGACAACTACTTCCTGCAAGGCCAATTCGGGTACATTACTCAGACAATAGTTTCTGTCATTTTATTTCCATCCCCAGACTCTGATGGCCTGGGAAAATACTGGCTATCCATAATGATTAAGAGTCTACATACAACCATGACCAGACACTGCACCAAATGGATTTTCCCAGCAACCGTGCAAGGTAGATATTTGTACTAGTCTGCTCAGAATGCCGTAACAAGTACCAGACTAGGTGGCTTAAACACCAGAAACTTTTCACTGTTCTGAAGCCTGGGAAGTTCAAGATCAAGGTGGTGGCAAGGTCAGTTTCATTGGGAGGCCTACTCTCTCTTGGCTTATAGGTGCCTATGATCTCACTTTGTGCTCCATGGCCTTTTCTTGGTGCATGCGCAGGGAAAGGGAGACTGAACCAGCTCTGTGGTCTCTTCTTATAAGGACACTAATTCTACTGGATCAGGGCCTCATGTTTTTTTACCTCAATGAACCTTAATTACATCCTTAGAGGCCCCATCTCCAAATACAGCCACAGTGGGGGTTAGGGCTTCAATATATACAATTTGGGAAACAAACATTCATTCCATAAGAGTATTATTATTCCAATTTTACAAATAAGGAAACTGACGTCCCCAGAAACTTGCAAAAGATCTGAGAGAAAAGTTAAATGATAGAGCTGGGACTCAATCCCAGGCTGTCTGACCCAAAGTTCACGATGTTGCCACAAGGCTCCACCATTCTCCATGAACAGAGGAGGAGATTCACGGTTGCCTCCCATAACTTACTAAATAATTCAAGAAAAGAGGGTTCAATGGAGATGCTGAAAATACCCCACGGTTTAAAATTCCTCACAGAGTTCTTTCTTATAGTCTAACCAAAATGTTTTGCTGTGCTTTCTAGACTACTCAATCAAAGCTGTGGTTTCTTTTCCTATGCATGGCTTGGCATCCTCACTTGCCCAAGCTGGAATTCTTTAGGGGTCAATGATCCCTATAGCGATCAAACATTTTATAATGTTTGACAGGGGAAGGTAAAAAAACAGGACCAGGAACGGAGCCCTGGCTTGGGGTATGTGCTCCTACCTGGTCCAGGCTTATAAATCGGTTTTCATGTAATTTGTGGATGAGGAACTAGAGAGAGAGGCTTAGAGATTATGTCAGGGACCCAAGGGTTCAGGGAAGTCACCAGATTTTAAAGAAAAAAAATGGTTGTGCAGGATGGATCAATATGCTCATAAGAGGCATAGGCTTGGTGGGGAAGCCCAAGCCAAAGAACATTAGCTGATGCGTGGTGATCACCTCCACCCTGCAGGGCCCTGGAAGGAACTAGGAGATCCTTTGAAAAACAATTAAGGCAAATTCTAGGAATTGTGTAAGTGGGAGTTCTGGATAGGGCCAGACAGTCAATACTTTAGGCTTTGCAGGGCATACAGTCTATGTTGCAGCTCTGTTTAACTCTGGCATTGTCCCATGAAGGCAGCCACTGACATTAAGTAACAAATGAACATGGCAGCAATCCAGTAACACCTTATATACAAAAATAGGTGGCAGGCCAGATGGCCTTCGCAGTTTGCCAACCCCTGACATCACAGATGCTCAGTAAGCGCCTGGCCCATCATCTTTCTCCCTTTGAAACTGAGGACAATTCATTCTTGTTTCAGCCTTTGAAAATGTCCAACCTGTTCCTTACATCATGGCGTGTAGAAGTGCCTCACTGTAACTGCTGATTGATAATTTGGTTCTCCAAATAGAGTTCACATAATCAAATGCAGTTCTACTCCTCATGCTGTTTAAATGAGTCAATCCTACAGGGATCAATGACTTGATCCCAAAGTGTATTTCCTCACCATACAGTCTCATACGATTTTATTACATGTCTACATACAAAATGACCATAAAAACAAATCTGCCCTAATAAAATTATAAAATTAGGTTCTACCATCCCATCAGTAGGTAGGTAGAATGAGAGCTCATCAGGGGCTACAATGTTTGGTAATGCTGCACTTGGGATATGCTGGTTTATGATAAGATGAAAATCTGAGCTCTATAAGAAACAAACATAAATCAGGCCACTGAATTGCATGTAATACAGCTCTCTTACTCTATGTACATAAAAATATTACTGAGTATTTCAATTTGGTTTGTTGCTGGCTGAGCTCAATGGGAAACAACCATAGTTACATTGGTCTGTTTTCTCTTTTGGATTCCAACTGGTTTCAATTTTATCTTTCCAGCAGTAAATTTTCTTTAGTTCACAAAACCACATCAGTGTATTCTGTTGAAGGCAATCGAAGCATTAGAACAACTGAGAAGGGTAGGAGAGGAAGTACCTGAACTTTTCACTTCTTTCTTACTTTCTTTTAAGTCAAATTTAGTCTGTTGGGGACTTTCTATTTGAAAGCTGTAAACAACATTTGAGACTATATTGAAAATGTGGAAAAACATGTTAAGAACAACATTTGAAGAAGCTTAAAGTTATCGTTTTTAGGACGGACTCATGACCCTCTTCCTTCCCAGTTTGTCACCCTCTCTGTTACAGTACCAAGAATGTAGGATGCCACATCCCTGACCTTCCCCATTCTCTCATCTGCTTGGATCTGGATTTGAACCCACCCATAACCATGGAATCAGGATGGCAGAATGCCTGTAGGCAGGGCCTCAGGACCTGTCTCTCTTAGAAACTCCCCAGGAAATTCTGGATATTAGGAAGGCTTGGAACAACTGCTTTAAGGCTCAACACTCTAATAGCTCAATAAATACTTCCCAAATTGAATATGCAAATATCATCAAAAGTAACCAATGGAAGTCCTGCTTGTAATTTCTTCTAAAGGTCAGAATGTAACACGGAAGGCAACCCTTGGTCAACAATTAATGAGAAGTAATTGAGATTTTAAGAGAAAGCGAAGGATACACAAGGCACATTCTGTTTATTTTTAAATCAATTACCAACTTGACAGAAAGGACCTTGTCATATATTTCTATAATCTATCACTGTGCTAAGTACATAGACGTTTTAGGAATAAGAATGCATTTTATGCATTAATTAAAAACACCTATGCACGTAATAGATACTAAAATTAGTAACAGACACTGCTTTTTTTTTCTCTCCTGTTTATAGATGTAGTTATCACCATGCTAGCAGAGAAGGAAAGGGAAGGATCCAATAATTTGCCGTTGAAAAGAAAAGCGAAAGGTAGTTGAAGATGGATTGACCCTTGCTGCATGTAAACATGCTCCCATTGGACCAAGTCACTGAAAACAACCAATAAGGTAAGGACTTGGAAGATGCAAAGTAGGGAAAGACTAAATATTTTCCATCAAAACTGGGGTCTTCAAAAAAGAAAAAATGCAATCTAACCAAAATCCAGGTGAGCTACACAAAATACTAAGCAAGCACACCCGTAGCTTCCTTTCATTGCTTTTGGAAACCATGTAGCCATTTTCAAGTTTGTATGTCTTCAAACAGTAGATCTCAAGAACCAAATTCTAGTGAAAGTTCATATGTCTAAATACAATGCGCTGTTTATGTCAAGGCCAATTTCCGTTATGCTCCCAACAATGAGAATGAAAATAACCTGAGTTCAACATGTAAGCTATTTATCAAAGTAAATTAAGTCAAATTCTAAGAAACCTATTCAGTAGCTGCACGTGGTTTGAGGTTGAGTCACTGATGAGCGTAACTGGGGGGCGGGGAGTGGGTGGGTGGGTGTGTGTGTGTGTGTGTGTGTGTGATTAAATATATCACAGTTGGGTGGCTTCAGTTTAACAATGAGCTTCCAAGAGGTACTTTATTGTACACATGCCAGAAACAATTTGGGTTGCAGCTCTTAAGAAGTTTAAAAAAACGTTCTTGGATGAGGGCCCAGCTATGAGAAACTGTCTCCGGTGAGAACTATCACTTAATAATATTATCTTCAGTGGTGTAGAGCATGTTTAATATACTGCAAAAGATATACTATAAAACAGGAACATAAGCCTAGTCATTTATTGTAGAATAATTGGTAATTACATATTGTGTACCTTTTATTAATTTTTTTTAGCTCAAGAGGTACATAAGAGAGGGTACTGTATTGTTTATAAAGGCATATATAAGCTAAAAACAATGTTTAAAATTAAACACTAAATCTCAGGCCAAAACAAACTCAAATGCCCACTGCAACCTCAACATACAGTTTCCCAAATCCTCTGAAAGCGGTAGAATGAGATGGACCTATTACCATAGAAAGTAAAACACACCTCATAAAGATTACAATGAAACCTGCACTATGTAAAATAAAAAAATCAGACATCCCTTGAATTGAAGGTTTTACTGGAAATTTAAAAGAAACAGTAACCCAGGTAAGAAGCAGCTGCTAATAGTCTCAGACAGCAAATAAATTTTACTGGATCAGGACAGCAACCTGCTGAGTCCTTTTCCTAGCAAACTATTTCAAGCCTGCTGTGCTCGCCATTGGGCTGGCCTCTCCTTCACCCAACCACTTCGGTCCTATCGCAGGGGGGGGCTCATCACTGCTTTCCTCACGGCTGCCACCAAACCTCCCTCAGCTTGTAGCCTAGCATGCTCTGAATCTGAACTTAAGCACTGCTTATAACTACAGAGAGAGCAGGAAGTCAATACATAAAATTGGGAACAGAAGAGTCATAAAGAAATATAATCATATTAAAAGCTTCAAATTGGCTAATAAGAAATGATGGATTCCTATTTCTTGCTGGAAAATCGTACTAAAATATCAGGTAAGAAACATGAACAGCAAAGCTGGGTGTGACAATCCATGAAGAAGCTTTCCACTTGATCTCACGGAAATAAATCTGATAAGACATTTAAAAGGGCAGAGATTATACCTGATATCTGGTGCAGTATTTTTTTTTTAAACGAGGCATACAAGATACAATAGGAATAAGTGAATACGGGGGGGGGGGTTATACTTATTTAAAATCGCACTTGAAGTTTTGCATCCAAAATATATATATTTTAATATATTATGGGTATGACATGAGTTACTGCAGATATGGTGATTCTCTGTGCTGACTATTAAGAAATGGTTCCAGGTTCTAGTTTTAAGTGACTTTGCCTACTGTCTACCTAGGACAAGTCCACCGAAAGATAGAAAAGGTATGACAGGACTACTGAATATTTGCAAAAGACTTGAAGCTCGCCTCCCCACACATCTTTGCTGTCAAACCCAGATCTCTCGATTAAGACCCAAATAAAATACCGCTTTCTCTAGAACGTTCTCCAATGACCAGTATAGGCTTTGCCTATGGACATCACTGATAAAGCATTTTCCACATGCTGCTCTGCTTCCTTAACCCTTTGCGGTCGTATTAAATTTGGACATGGGTGTCATACTGGTCGGAATTAATTTCCATTGAAAGAGCAGTGATACATAACATGCAAGATTATGAAGGATAAACAAGAGAAAATATGAACTGATACATGAATGAATAGAGTTAAGATTCCTACGGTTCCTTGCTGTGGTGGCTGAGAGCAGACATACAACCGGAACGGTAAAAAAGCTTTGGTGGCTGAGAGTAGACAAACGACCGCAAAGGGTTAAGTTTCAAGAGGCATTTTATTGCCTTTCCTAAGTGACAAGTTCACAGGGAAAATGACCACCGTGCTTTCGCCTCCATCGCACTTGCCACAGAACCTAGAAAATGATATTCACGAGATATCATGTGGATAAAATGTGAAATGTTGGCACAGAAAACTGATGAGGGTACAGAAGGGGAAAGGAGAGCTTGATGATTGCCTGTCTTCGGGATGTAACTAAAGCTTAAGCAGGGAGTGGTCAGTCTAAAAGAGCCCAACTGACATAAGATCAGACCCTGGAGGGCACCCTGGGGAGGTCATGGACACACAGGGGAATGAACAGCCACTGAAGGGGACTAAAAGAGCAACCGAAAGGGTGTGAGAAACAGGGCAGCACGCTGTCCCCACAGTGAGAAAGAAAAATGTTTCAATAAGAGAAAGTCATCAACAGTGTCAAACACAGAAGGAAGGTCAAGCATAGTCTAAGTCCTGGGGGAAAAAAGACCAGAAGAAAATATAGAGACCACATAGAGCAATATAGAAATATATTTTATATTAAATTCTAAAAATAGAATTTTCTATACAGACCACACAGAAAATATTTCAGACCATATAGAGCAATTTCAAGAGCAATGACAACAGAGGCCGTATTACAGGATGTGAGTCAGGACCACTCACTGGACAAGTTTAGTAGGAAAATAACTGCATAGTATGAAGGAGACAGAAACGATGGGATTGAGTCCCAGGTTTCTGTAAGTTTGCCTATTACAAAAAGGTGCCTGATTGTCAAACTCAACAACACTTTTTATTCCCCAAATGATTTCAGAACAAACCCAGGATATGATGACTTACTAGACAAGATCAATAAAAACCGTGCAAAAGAGATTATGCTGTTCAGCGATCCATGTTGCGTCAATATCTGTAACGGAATGAGACGAGGTGATACAATGGCCCGAAGCGTCCTGGAATTGCTCCTTAACGAAATCAGGCAAGAACACGAAGTCCACAGAGGAAGTAAGTACCACGCCCTCTTTTTACTGACAACAAAATACCATTTCCCAGTGTTACAGGAATAGGAAAGTAGTACGCAGCAGTACTAACAAAACTAGGCTCAAAATTAATTACTGTTTAGAGAACGAAATGTTTATATTTAAGCCCTGTCGATATCTATGGCAAAAAACAAACAACTCCATCTACATTAGTCAACAAATGAACAAAACTGGTATGTTCAATGGAAAATGCTCCACAAGCATCAGCCTTTGCCATTTTTATTGAATTACAAGTTACTGAATGAACATTAGAACACTCTTTAAATGTGTCATATCAGGGCTAAACTAAGATATAAAGTGTTTATCTACACCATTAGCTGAAGGAAAGAGACTGGCTGTCACCCAATTACCCATGGTGTCCTGAAAATGCAAAATCTGACCATATGCAGACCTGATGGTAGATATTAAAGCTCCCCTCTATGCCGAGCACAGATGGACCAGCGCGGTGGCGTAACAACAAGACAGCAGGTGGCTTTCTCGATCTACTGGCTGCATTTGTAGTCTTAAGAGAAAATATCCAAGGAGAAAATGAAATTTTCTGGGTCAATTTAGTGACAAATGTGTGCTATCTCCAACAATTTCAATGCAATATAATTAAAGAAATAGTTAAGTTCCTAGCAGGGGGCAAGGGGTTACCTAGGAAGTAAAAGAGTTCCAAGAAATACTCACTGCCTTAAGAAAGCCATGGTACCCAACTTAATTGCCAAATTAACATTTCAATTAAATGTTTGTTTTAAGTTTCATTTAAAAGGCCATTGCTTATACCCTCCCATGTCTCTGCATGCACTCCCTGCATGAATTATCATTTAGTAATAATACCCAAAGAAAATCAAACATTTAATTTCCTCTCTAATATCAGTTATTATTAATGATGTTGATTACTCTATTATCTCCTATTTAATGAGTGCCTAAGATTATACATCTCCATCCCTTAATTATCATCATAACTCTTCAAAGTAAATACCCCATTTTTACTAGATAAAATCTTAGGCTCAGGGAAGTGAAGTAGCTTTGTCCATCTAATGAGCAATAATTTGGGGATTCAAACTCAAAGAAGCAGAGCTATACAGTCCACATTCCCTCCACTAGAGCAGGATGCCTCACTTGGTGTGTCTGCCTGTCATTTCACTAAGTGGATTATCACGAGTAAAACATGAAGCAGAGTGGTCAGCACTTAGGAACCTCAGTCAATGCCAATTCCTATTCAATGCCCCCCAACAATCATTCTGCAAATGCTGAACACATGCAGTCTAACCAAGTGAGTTATACAAAGAAATGGGGTTCTGTAAAGTTATAGGTAAGCATATCAGACATACCAAATTCCATTGCTAAATATGATAAAGGAAAAATCTGGTTTAACAAAAAGAACAGAAATGAAACGATAAGTATATCCACTGATATATTTAATGGTAATTGAAGCATGATGTACCAACTTAACTATGTCCCAAACACAAGGCTGATTATTTGCAGGCAGTTTTCTGGACTAGCTTTCTAATGCATTTGGTCATTATCAGATTGAAAATAAAGACTCTCAGTATGAATTCTGCTTAAGTAATTCCAGTAATTTATAATCGGCAGTAAAAATGCACACTCAAAAGATAGTATAAAACCTCACTTTCTATACAAAGTAAAATAAAATTTCCCTGGCATGAAATACCTTTGGGAATGAGTTACCTCTTGGCAAAATAAAGAGTATCAAAATAATAACAAAACACCTGTCAAATACAATAAGAGAGAAGACAGTGCATTTTCAGCAGTTATTAAATGCTGCAGTTTACCACCACATAAAGGCTCTTACAGCTACATCCTCAATACTTGGCCACATTAAAACCTTTAAAAGCACGTAATCAATGAAACGAAAATGCATAAACACACATAATGAAAAAAAAAAAACTAAAAACTACTTCTAGCTGATCACTTGAAAAGTGAGAGCACCATTCTGTTAGATGAAACATGAATCAAGAAGTGTATGCTCTTTGTTCTCTTTAATCCTTCCTAGAAACTGTCCCATTGCTGTAATCTGAAATTATTTAACAGCAGATATGGGTGATCTTGCTAGCTTCCAAATCTATATTAATATACGTGTGTTACGTATATACCCATACTATCGCACACAACAATATAGGAAAGCACTGATACGGGCCTTTCCCCTGAGCTTCAGAGTCACAAACCCAATTTTTTACCACAGGAACTTCAAATAAAGCAGCTCCAAAATGAACTCACATCCAGTCAAATGAAAAGTGGTTTGTCTGTTCCCTACGTTGGTTAAAGGCATTGTAACCCAATATATATCACACAGGTAAGAAGCTATCAAGTCACTGTGGGTCCCTCTCTCCCTAAGCCTGCCTGGCCCCCGCAAGTCTGCCTCCATTTCCACTCCCTACTTTAGTCTTCAACAATTATTGCTTAGGCCATTCATTCGTTCGTTCGTTCGTTCATACAGCTATGCACTGTGGTAGGCAATGTGGATGCAAAAATGGCTAAAGCAGAACCTCTGTCTTGACAGGGAACAGGTGAACGACCATGACAAGCATTGAGATGAACGGAAAAGCTGTGAATATGCAGTAGTCTCCGGGATTTCTGTTTCGCATTTTTTTTCACTCTACCCTCATTTCTCCTACATATTCATTTCTGGGGTTACTTTTAAAAACTATTATGATGTTTGATTTATACTTGCCTTTTTCACTACCTATAGGACAAAGCTTAAGCAATAATCATGGCATGCAGGGCCTTTTGAAACCTGGCTAGAGGTTAAAGTAATAGCCCCCTGGTATCCCAATGCTCCAGCACATCCCTGAGAAAGTCAGGAAATCTCAAGCCTGTATGTCTTTGCTGAAAGCTCTTTATAATCCCACTCCTCAGCCTAAAAACGTTTGGCTGAGCTAAAATACCTTCTCCTCTGGGGTGCCTTCCTATACTCTTCCAAGCAGCATTAATCACTTCCTCTTCTGGGCCTCTATAGCTTTTTGTTCCTATCATGGATGTAGAAGTTAACATACTGACTTATCATTAGTTCAGACATCCAGCTCCCCAGTTAAGTGTGAGCTTCTTAAAGTCATCAGCCATATATTGACCAAACTTGTATCACCAGTAACTAGTACCAATTTGGTACATAATGGACATTAAAAATCTTTTTATTGCTAAACTGAATAAAAATACTATTTTGCCAAACTATAAAAATACTTTTAAATTCTATGCATTAGAAAATAAAATGCATTCTAATTTAAAAATGCAGCCCGGCTGACATGGCTCAGTGGTTTGAGCATCGACCTAGGATCCAGGAGATCGAGGTTCGATTTCAGGTCAGGGTACATGCCCGGGTTGCGGGCTTGATCTCTGGTGGGGGGCGTGCAGGAGGCAGCCGATCAATGACTCTCTCGTCATTAATGTTTTTCTCTCTCTCTCCTTCTCCCTTCCTGTCTGAAATCAATAAAGACATATTTTTAAAAAACAACAACAACAACAACAGAGAAGCAGAGAAGTGATCGTATATGTCCCTTTCTAGGCTAGAGCAATCCACCTGATTCAGAAAAGATATATTTTTAAAAAATGCAAAGCCACCTTTTCATAGTTATTGGACATCAACCCTTATACCCATAATTAAATTGCATTAAAGATGCCACAGTCACTCATTGCTACATACTGCATTCAATAATTGTGATTCTATGTTTCATTTATATTTCCTATTTCTACCACTAGCACGGAACTTAAGAGCTGGCACATGAGCTTCCCTGGTAAAACCCGCTATTAGAGGCAGATAACAACTAAGATTTTCCTAGGGCAAAATCCTAGTGTCAAGTCACTCTACATGATAAGCAGAGCCTCTATGAGTACTTCCAGAGCCTGGAGCAATGGTACACAGGGAGCTTTCACTCCATGCCCTCCAGTCCTGAGCTGGTAAATTGGAAGCCACACACATAAGGAAGCAGGCGTGCATTCATTGTTAAGGGCCCATTAGGAAGATGCTGCTCTCTGTAGACTGCATTGATTTTTTTATTTGGTCTCCCCCCTACACACAAACCTTTTAAAAATGTATTTTGTGCATGGGGAAGGGGAGAATTCTGTGAAAGAGTGACTAGAAGCTACAACTATTGACAGAACACAGTTCTTACTCATGAAATCACCCTTGAATCATCTGATTCTTCAGTAGGTGTTTATAATTTTCCCTGTTCTAAAAATGAATATTAGTAACTAAGTTGGATGAGAAAAAGACTGGGCACCATGATGTCTGTACTCAAGAGCCAATGTCTCGTGTTTAGGAAAATGCAACATAAGAAGAAAGTCATTTTGAGATGTCACATGCCCACATAAAAATGGGAGGGGGTGGGTGGGGGTGGAAGAGGGTATAGGGGGGATAAATGGTGATGGGAACAATAAATAAATAAAATAAAGGGGGGAAAAAACCTTCTGTGTCTGAATGTAAGGTAGATTACATACCCTGACTTACCCACCACCCACTGAAAAAAATTAAATGTAATAAATATTTTTAAAATAATTTTAAACGCATAGATATTCTGGCAAGAAAGTAAGGAATACGCACAGGCCAAAGACTAAGTAAAAGGCGAACTCGGAGAGGTAAACATCGGTAGAGCCAGCTCTGAACCTGAGCTTCAGTTTTCAAGGCGTCAAGTACAGGGGAATGGAAACCAAGCCTAGGGCCTGATGAAAGAGGAAAGAGTGACACCAAAAGGCTCTGTGAACCCCAAAGGGCTGCAATGCAGTTTAACAGTAAATTGGAAAGAAACTTGCTCTTCTCCCAAGAGGCCTGAGAAAAAAACTGTCCATATCAAACCTTGGTGCTAAATGGAGAAGGTAAATATCCTTGGAAAATTCCTAGTGAAAAGCCAGTCCTCATGCAGCCAGGATTCACACTTCCTCAATAGTCTAAAGAAACCTGAAGCCAAAATTCTGGCACAATCCTCGGTTGGTAGCAACCTAGCAAATGCAAACATAAATCAACTCTGTAGGATATTAACCTTCACATAAGGCATTAAAAGGACAAAAAATAAGCAGGTTTAATATGTTTAAAGAAATAAAAAAGACTGACATTATTAGTAAAGAGCAAGAAACTATTAAAATGATTAAGCAAAATCTAGAAAACTACCAAATAAAATTTCTTAAAAGCTAAAATAAAAGGTAATTAAAAATTTTAACTTGGGGAAGGGGGGTGTTTTGCAGCAGATAAAACAGAGCTTAAGAAAGATTCATGAAGTAGAATCCAGAACTAAAGAAAATTTCCAGAATGTATCATTTAGAGATAAATAGAAAATATGAAAGAAAGGTTAAGATAAATGTAGCATAGAGTGACAAGGTGTAACTTCTAAAACCCAGTTTTCAGTAGGTCACAAAAGAAACAATGAGGCAGCCTGGCCAGTGTGGCTCAGTTGGCTGGGTGTCTTCCTGTGCACTGGAAGGTTGCCAGTGGTTCGATTCCCGGTCAGTGCACAAGCCCAGGTTTCTGGTTCGATCCCTGGTAGGGGGCATGCAGGAGGCAGCTGATCGATGTTTCACTCTCTCTCTCCCTCTCCTCCCTTTGTCTCTCTAACAGTCAATGGAAAAAAAAATTAAACAAAGAAAGAAAGAATGAGGCAGAGGCAATATTTGAGGAGATAACGGCTGATAATTTTCAAGTATTTTAGAAAGATACAAACACACAGATTCAGGTAGCTAAAAAATCCCAAGAAGGTTAAATTAAAAGAAATCAACACTTAAACGTAGTGATACAAACTCTTTCATACCAAAGGTAATAGATGATCTGAAGATCAAATACATAGAAGAGACATTACTTTAAAAGGAAAAATATAGAGAGCTTATTTATCAACAACAGCAGAAGCCAAAATTGATGAATGATATATTCAATGTGTTAAAAGAAAATAATAACCTAGAGTAGACAAAGAAAATGTTTTTCAAAAAACGATCAAAACAAAGGCATTTTTTTAAAAAACTGAAAGTTTGCCACCAAGAGAGCCTCAGTAGAAGAAAATTTAAAGGACATACTTCCATAAAGGAAATGACGGTAGAAGGAATGTCAAAAATACACAAAGCCACGTTGAGCAAAGAAAGAAGGAAAAAGTCAGAAAATCTAAACAAATAATAAATTCATAAAACAATACAACAACACTACTTTTGTTGATGTTGTGTCTATCCTATGACCCAGCAATTTCACTCCCAGGAATATACTTTAAAAGAATTTTTGCACAAGACTAAACTAAATGAAAATGAACACACAACCCCAAATCTATGGGACACAGCAAAAGCAGTCCTGAGAGGGGATTTCATAGCATTACAGGCCTACCTCAAGAAGCAAGAATAATCTCAAATAAACAATCTAACCCTATACCTAAAAGAACTAGAAAAAGAAAAACAAAGCCCAGAATAAATAGAAGGAAGGAAATAAAGATTAGAGCCAAAGTAAATGACATAAAAGACTAAAAAAAATACCAAAAAGAAAAAAAAAAAATCAAAAAAACTAAGAACTGCTTCTTTGAAAAGATAAACATTCATGAACCTTTAACCAGACTCATCAAGAAAAAAAGAGGACCCAAATAAATAAAATAAAATAAAAAATGAAAGAGAACTAACAACTGACATCACAGAAATACAAAGGACTGTAAGAAAATATATCAAACAACTATATGCCAACAATTGGGCACAAAATCTTCCAAAATTGAATCAGAAAGAATAAGAAAATAGGAATAGACCAATGACAACTAATGAAATCAAACCAGTAATAATAAAAAAAGTCGTGGACCAGATGGCTTCACAGGCAAATTTTACCAAACATTCCAAGAAGCACTAACACCTAGCCTTCTCAAAATATTCCACAACTTTCAAGAGGAGGGAAGACTTCCAAGCTCTTTTTTGAGGCCAGTATTATCCTAATTACAAAACCAGATAAAGACACTACAAAGAAGGAAAATTATAGGCTGATGTCTCTGATGAAAAGAGATGCTAAGATCCTCAACAAAGATCAGCAAACCGGATACAGCAGAACATTAAAAAAATCATACATTGTGATCAAGTGGGATTTATTCCGGGGATGCAAGGCTGGTACATTATTTGCAAATCAGTAAACGTGATACATCACATAAACAAAATGAAGGATAAAAATCGCATCTTACTGAATGGGCAAATACTAAAAGCATTTCCCTTAACATCAGGAACAAGACAGGGGTGTCCACTCTCACCACTCTTATCCAACACAGTACTGGAAGTCCTAGCCACAGCCATCAGATAAGAAACAAAGTGCATCAAAATTGGAAAGGAGGAGGTAAAACTGTCATTATTCATAGATGACATAATATTGTACATAGAAAATACTAAAGACTCCACCAATAAAACTACTAGAGCCCTAGCTGGTTTCGCTCAGTAGTTAGAGAGAGCATCGGCCTACGGACTGAAGGGTCTGAGTTCGATCCTGGCCGAGGGCACACACCTCAGTTGAAGGCTTGATCCCTGGCCCTGGTCAGTGGGCAAGTGGGAGGCAACCAATCACTGTGTCTCTCTCAGATCAATGTTTCTATCTCTCTCTCTCTCTGTCTCTCCCTCTCCCCATCCACTCTCTCTGAAAAGCAATGTAAAAAATATCCTCAGGTGAGGATTAAGAAAACAACAACAACAACAAACTACTAGGTCTAATAAATGAATTTGGCAAAGTAGCAGGATACAAAAGTAATACTGAGAAATCAGTGGCATTTTTATATACCAATACTGAATAATCATAAAGAGAAACTAAGGAAACAATCCCACTTACTATTGGGACAAAAAAGATAAATAAGGCACCTAGGAATAAATTTAACCATGGAGGTAAAAGACCTCTACTCGGAAAATTATAAGATACTGAAGAAAGAAACTGAGGAAGATACAAATAAGTGGGAGCATATACCATGTTCATGGATTGTAAGAATTAGCATCATTAAAATGTTCATACTACCCAAAGCAATCTACAGATTCAATGCAATTCCCATCAAGATACCAATGGCATGTCTCACAGATGTAGGACAAATAATCCAAAAATTTACATGGAACCACAAAAGACCCCAAATAGCCTCAGCAATCTTGAGAAAGAACAAAGTTGGGGGTATAACACTACCTGATATCAAACTATACCAAAAGGTCATAGTAATCAAAAGAGCATGGTATTGACACAAGGACAGACACATAGATCAATGGAACGAACAAAGAGCACAGAAATAAACCCACCCATTTATGGTCAATTAGACAAAGGAGGCAAGGACATACAATGAAGTAAAGACAGTCTGCAATAAATGGCACTGGGAAAACTGGGCAGATAGGTGCAAAAAAATGAAACTAGACCACCAACTTACACCATACACAAGAATAAACTCAAAATGGATTAGAGATGTAAATGTAAGAAGTGAAACCATAAAAATCTTAGAAGAAAATATAGGCAGTAATATTTCAGACATTTCTCATAGCCATATTCTTGTCGATATATCTCCTCAGGCAAGGGTAACAAAGGAAAAAAATAAACAAATGAGACTACATCAAAATAAAAAGCTTTACCACAGCAAAAAAACCATCGAACCCACTGTGTGGGAGAACATATTCGCCAATGATACATCTGATAAGGGGTTAATTTCCAAAACATATAAATAACTACAATTCAAAACCAAGAAGACAAACAACCGAATTAAGAAATAAGCAAAGGACCTAAATAGACACTTCTTCAAGGAGAACATACAGATGTCCAAGAGACATGAAAAGATGCTCAGCCCTGGCCGTCGTAGCTAGGTTGCACTGTCGTCCCATGCACCAGTCACCCGGTTGGATTCCAGGTCAGGGCACATATGCAGCTAATGAGGTAAATGATAAAAATATCAGGTTGACCCAAATTCTTCTCAGGCTGTCTCATGTCAGATGAAATGGGGAAAACAGTGCTTCTATAGGTGACTTTACTATAGAAATGAGCCATGGAAAGGAAGCTGGCTGCAGTTTTCATTTTCAAGAGGTAAACTACTTAGCTAATCATAGAAATCCCGCTTTATCCTAAAAATATATTCAGCTATTTAATAGGAATGTCCATCTAATCCAAAGGTTATGTTAGACCTAGCCCCTAAGTCATTAAAATATATTTGGTGGGTAGGGAATGAAAAAAAACAGAAACAAAGCAAGACAGTTAAATACCGCTGAGATACCAAAGACAGAGACATTATATGAAATGTTAAACCAGAGAACAGATATATGTGTCTGTAGATATATTTGAAAATACTTGAAATTCCAGATTCCACAAGCATCTGCCAAACATATCCCCCAACCTACCAAGCCAGCAGCTGTGTGATCTATTAACATATTCCCAGTACCACCTGGCAAAATGCAAATTGTACAGCCATGCTCTTAAAAGAAAATAAATAAATGTCTCTGCTGATTTTCTACCCTACCCCACCCCATCCCATCCCATTCATGATGCTCCCATCATGAAAGTTAACAACCCTGCGAAGAGAGATTGTATAATTAAGAATTAAAATCTTAATGACTTAAATACTAATCAGTCTTTGATATCATCTTAATTATACGATAGATGGCCAGAAAGGGAGAAACGTGATCTGCTGTAGAAATTAGTCTCTTTAAGTTAATAATAAAGAATGAAAGTATATTTAACATTCATATTGTTCTAGGTATTACATAAGACCCCCAAACTAAATACAGTGCTTTTGTTTGTTTGTTTTTAAATTTATCTTTATTGTTGAAAGTATTACAGATATTTCCCCTTTTTTCCCCCCACTGATCCCCTCCACCCTGCATCCCACTCCCAGGCCTTCCCCACACTGTTGTCTGTGTCCACAGCTTATGCATTTATGATATAAGTTCTTTGGTCAATCTCTCCCACCCCTACCCGCCTTGCCACTGAGATCCCTCAGTCTGTTTCATGCCTCTGTATCTCTGGATCTATTTTGTTCCTCAGTCTATGTTGTTTATTAGATTCCACATATAAAAGTGAGATCATCTAAAACTGAATCAGGAAGAGTCAGAAAACCTGAATAGGCCAATAACAACTGATGAAATTGAAGCAGTAATAAAAAAATTCCCAGCAAACAAAAGCTCTGGTCTGGACGGCTTCACAGGGGAGGTTTCTAGTTCTTTAAGTTGCAGGGTTAGATAACTTACTAAAAATTTTTCTTGCTTTTTGAGGTAGGCCTGCAGTGCTATGAACTTCCCTCTTAGGACTGCTGTCGCTGTGTCCCACAGATTTGGGGTTGTTCAAACACATGGAGGCTAAATAGCATGTTATTAAACAACAAATGGGTTACCAGTAAGATCAAGAAAGAAATCAAAAACTTCCTGGAAACAAATGAAATTGAACACACAACAACCCCAAATCTATGGGACACAGGGACAGCAGTCCTGAGAGGGAAGTTCATAAACACAGTGTGTTTTAAGAATTTATAGAAATTGACACTTTAAAAAAAAATCCTTCTGTGTACCTACAAACCTTGTTTCCTCCTTCATGCCACATGATTGTAAATTGAAAATACAATATTCTACATAATCTGATTTAAATGCAGCAAATAATACCACTGAGAGTAATAAATGCATAGATAACCATTGAGACAGTATAAAAAATAAAACAGAAATAAATTCCAAGTTTTCCAAAGAGGAAACAAATCAAAGAAGAAGGACTACAAAAAAATCATAAATAAGATGGACATATTAAATAGGATCCTGAGGCAGTGATCAAGTTTAATGTAACACTCAAAGAGCATAACACAGTTCTGCTCACTTAAGCTAAGTGAACATCTTTGTGCGGTTTCACAAAGCTGACATATTGGAATAACGTCCAATGACTCCTGTTTCAATGTTAATAAGGGTATTTCCTTTCCAGAGGGGGGTAAAAACAAACATGGTGCAATTATTTGTAAGTTGTTGACTTCTCATACAGGTTGGGTCAATCTAAAAGAAATTCATTTCACATACTCTCATAATTATACTACTACTACTACTTAATGAACCAAGTGAGAATACATGATTGTTCACAAGGCAAGAGGCAGTAAGAGGAAAAGAGAATGAGAGAAAAAACACACCACACAACAGTTCAGACATGTCAGGAAAATATTTCAAAACGCAAACATTTGATTATCACTGTCATAGTAAAGGGGGAAACAGTACACCATCAGTTCCAAGATATGTTTTAGAGAAAAGGTAATAGCTTAAAAATATGGGATTTTAGGAAAAATCTATTTTGAGAAAAAAGAGATTAAAAGTATACCTTTTTTCAGTACCAGATAATGAATAGAAGAAAACCATCAAATGTCATCATGCTGTAAACCTCAAGGTCTGGCCTTACGCCTTGGCAGCCTAATGAGTACCACATCTGACAAGCTGGTCTGATGCAGTTTGTCAGGGACAGAGCAGACTCTACTACCAACTTTAACTGAAACAACTTGTTAAAAAATCAGTTCCCTGGACAGTGACTTGCATATAGTAGGGTACTTCATTAATATCATTAATATCTTGAGTATAGTAAAAAGTACCTAAGTGTGTTAATAGGTTTCTGTTGCTATAGCTCAGTTTATGCTGATTTCTAGAAAGGTCAATTATCAAGCAATGCAAAAGTGAAAGGGAAAAATTTAGAAGCTTAAGAGAAGAGGAATGAAAATAAACACAGTGATTTCATAAAATGATGTAGAACATTAAAGGTAGGAGTTTTGAATTGAATTTTAAACTGAATTATTCAATTCAATGAATGTGTAGGAGTTTGTTTCATCAAATGTTATTTTCCAACTAAAATAAAGATATGTTCAAAAAAAGCAAAGAAATATTTACACATAGAACTCTATGTAACCACATAATCAGAGATTTTTAAAGCTGAAAATATAAATAAATTCAAGAAGAGTTTTGTCCATTTACAGTGCCCCACAGTGGATTATTAAAACTATTGTTTAAGGTGGAACAATTAACAATAATTGCTAATTGAGGTGCAAGTAGATTCTGTTTTCTCACTAAAATCTCTGCTCCAATTGTGTGTGACATTTTAATTTCTTATTTAATTAACTGTGTCACAGAAGCAACTCAAATAGAGTAAGAATATATGGCTATTACATATGTTAGCAGTGTTTTCTTCATGTTAGGACAGTCAAATATTTGCTACGTTCTCACCTCACACACTATTATTTTTAAAATTAAGATTATTAATTATAACTAGGCTGCCATATGTCCGTTTGAAATCATTTCATGCCTCTATCACACCAATGGGATGTATGTAGAAGTGAAGTCCCATGATTTAGCCAATTACATATTCTAATGACATTTTTAACACTTTGTACTCTGTTAATTTAAAAGTAACTTGTCTTTTCTTGTATCCCAGTAACAAGAAATACACATCTAGTATCTAGATATTGACCTGTCATACAATTCCCCACTAAAAGAAACCAGGTTCCTTAGAAACACAGTTGATCCTGGGGCTATAGAAGGGTAGGTAAAAGATGAAACTAAAATGTCATTATATGGAAAAGCAAGGTAGTGCTGAGAAAAGATAAGGGAAGGGAGGTACGTCACAAGAATAGCTTAAGGGGTCTCTATGGCCAAATCTGGTATAAATTTAGCAGCAAAATAATTCAGTACAGTAATGAATTATAAACCACTGGAAAATAGAAATTTAAGAGTCCATATTGATCACAAATCAATCAGTAAGTAGATAGATCAATTGATCAATCGATGAGAAAGAAGGAGTCTTGCATGCAGTAGAATGCTGAGTGTTAACTGTGTCAAGGGAAGACTGGAATTGGAAAAATCATTTTACAACCATTAGAGTAAGTATTGGACAACCCAGGGGAACATTTTGATGAGGAGCAGGGTATCTGCATGGCCTTAAAGTGTCTCCCCACAGACTGCTTATTAATTTCAGGGGGGAAATGATGATTACACACGGGAAAAATTGTATAATAACCTTGAACCAAGTGGTCAAAATTAATATCACCAATAAGGGGCAGACAGATATTGTGCCTCCAGAACGTGACATCTGACACAGCATCGCCTATGTGTAATCTTGGCCGAGAATGCGTGTCCTGAATCTAATCCTGAGGAGACATTAGACATCCACAGGATGAAAAAAACAACATTCTATTAAAGAAAATGAGATTTATATTGTTCAAAAATGTGCATGTCATAAAAGACAAAGAATGCCTGGGGAAATGTTCCACCAGATTAAAGGAAGCTAAAGAATAAGAAATGGACCCAGAGATGGGGGCGGGGGTGGGGGTGGAGGGAAGGAGGGAAACAGCCTATATGTAATTTTCATACTACACTTGTGAGATAAACAGAGACAGAGATTTGGGGGGGGGGGGGGGAAGAGAAGGAGAGAGGGGGGAGGGAGGGAGAGGCGGGGGGGGAGGTGTGTGTGTGCAGGCATGAGCTCTTGCAGGCAGAGGGAGGGAAGGAGGGAGAAAGAATGAATGAGAATGAATGGTGTCCATGGTGGGCGAGCCTGGATGATAAAGGATGTATACAAGTGTTCTCTATACTACAGCGGCGCTTCGGTTTTGGAACGTCTCCCTGTCGGGTTACAAACGCCGTAAACCAGGAGGAAACGCTTCGGTTTCCAACAGGCCTTGGAAGTGGAACATGCCCCTCGGCTCCTGCTCAGGGCAAGAGCCTGAGGCCCAGCTGTCAGCTGTGGATCCCTCGGTTTCCAATCATTTCAGAGCTCAAACAGGCTCCCAGAGCGGATTACATTGGAAAACAAGGTACCACTGTATTCTGATTCTGGCGATTTCTATAAGTTTGAAATGATTTCCTCCAATAAACCTAAACATAGCTTGTGTTTTCTTAATTTTCTTAGTTTACTATGTTATGCATGTTCCTGGTCTTAGAGAAAATTATTGAAGTGACTGCTTGAATGATGTTACAGATTAAGAGGAAAGCCAAAAGCATTATATCAGGCCATGACAAATAGCTTGGAATCCTGCATCAATGGGGTAGAAATAAACATGGCATATATTTTTGTCTACACTGAAAGCTAAGATACAAATATTTGAAATATTTCTAATTGAACACAGAACAGAATCGGAGGATCCTTTCAAAATATGTTACTACAACCTCCTCAATTTTTCTGTGTATGGGACTGAGGTGATCAGGTCACAGAGAACCAAAACTAAACCACCAGAATTCCTCTCGAGCCTTGTTGCCTTCCAAAATGTAAATACTTGGCTAACCTGAACAATCTGAAATGTTTCAAGTAAATCCTGTATGGACTGTTCCTATGAAACAGAGTACGAAGCATATTTTATCAAGGAAATGATTATAACTATTATATATTTGAAGTGGTTATTTTAAAATAGTTTGCACTTATACGTTTATTTTCTTTACAACATGCTCTTTTAGATAAAGGGTATTATGTAAATCTAAATGATTATGCTTCAAAAATTCCTTATAATCTTAGCTAGCCATCATTAATGTCATTGCACTTAAACAGTCCTCATTAAATATACCATCTGAGCTAGATGAACGCAACGGAATCCATCTTCACTGGGCTACACCTAACAATGAATACACGGAGTGATTTGCATTCACTCCGTTTATGAGGTAACTGGTTTGCCAATATGTAATTTTCATACTACACTTGTGAGATAAACAGGTAGTAGCTGACATAACCCAGCTATACCACTTTTTCCATTTTATCTTCACATCTTGTAGTCACTCCCGCTCATTTACTGAGGACTTTAGCAACTGATTCAATCTTTCTGTCCACTCTACCTTCTGTTGTTGTTTTCACTGACTTCATCAGACACATCCAGGAACTGTCTAGACTCTCACTTCCTTGTGTTTCTCCATCTCTAGCTATTCCTGAATTCAGCCATAGCCATTCAATCCTATGGTCACAGAGCAGTCACCAAAAACAGCTCAACCTCCCAAATCCCAATTCACTCACAATATCTGATTACCTTATCTCCTATAGTTCCCACCTTAATCGATCAAATAGCCCTGCTGAATCAATCTTTAAGTGTCATCGAGACCACAAATCTTTTGACATACCATCTGTCATGTCCTCACTTCCCTCAGCATCTAGTTTAAATTCCATGGCCAAGTAAGTATTACTAAGCGTTAGTGATCACTGTCTAACACACACACTCAACACACTTTCCTCTTGATGCTTCTACTACATTCTTCAGGCCTACATTTGTACAGCTGAGCTTTTTTTTTGGGGGGGGGGGGACATAGCTGGGAAGTGTCATATCACTCTAAAGTAATTATCAAGTTCAAATGAACACTCAATATCGCCCAGCAATAATGGCAATAATATCCCAAGAATTATTTCAAATTTTTTTTCAAATGGTCTACTCATCAAACCAATATACCCTGTTGCTAAAGTGTTTGGTGATGGCACTGCTGCCTAACTCATGAGGAAAAGAAACCATGGAATAGAAACACCTTAATCATGTCACCAGAAAACAGCTGTATTTACAGCATCTCCTTTCCTATCACTAACGAGAAAAGGACCCTCCTGTGAAAGCTAAGTGCTTCCACATACAGGTCTTACATTTTCTTTTTTTTTCCTTTTTTGCATTTTTTATTTTCTTATGTCTTTCCTACAACTTCAACCCATCCTTCCCAACTCTACATTCCCATCAGTGTCCCAAGTTGCTTTAGTGTTTCTCACCCTAACAAAACAACGCAATCCCCTAATACCATGCACCCTGCAGACACCATCCTTTCTGTGCTCTTCCAGAGCCAAGCTTCTCAAGAGCGGTATAGCCACTGTGCACACATTCTCTCACCTCCTAGTTCACTTTTTATCTCAATCCCACTTGGCATCTAGGTCAAACTCTCTTCTGAAACTCCATAAGGGTATCAATGGCTTCAATGTTGCCAACTCAATGCATATGTCATAGTCTTTCTACCGAAATCTCTCGGATCATACCCTCCCCTTCTTGGAACATTTTCTTATCTTGATTCCATGACAGTGCACTGTTCCACTTTTCCTGGTCATGCTTTCCTCAATTTGCTTTGCTAAATCTTCCTCCTTTCTCCAATCTCTGATAGAATACACCAGGGCTTGGTCCCGCACTTCTTTGTCTTCTCCATGTACACACTTTCACAAAATGACTTCGTCCAGACACATTATTTTAATGTCATCTATGTGACAATTATCTCAAATTGATATATTTAGCTATGACTAATTTTTGTCTGAAATTCCAGACTCAAAATCCCACTACTTACCTGAGATCTTCATTATATCTGTCTAACAGGTATCTTAAAGATAGCATGGCCAAAGCAAAACTCTTTATCCTTACCCCATCCCTACCATTACCCAAGTCCTCCCCTTCTCAATAAATGTCGCCATCATTCAACTGCTCCGGCCAAACAATCAGGAGCCTTTCTTTATTCCTTTCTATCTTCTATCCCACATATCCAATTTATCAGCAAGTCTTGTTAACTCCAGGCCCAAAACATACCTCAAAAGCCACCAAAACAGTGAACAAAGCAAACTGAGAAAGAGCAGGCCGGTGAGGGAGAAAACCCAGGCAAGTGTGGAGTCCCTCAAGGCAACAAAACTCCCTGTACCATAGAGGGAGTGGTCAACTACAGCCAACGCCGCTGAGAGGTTAAAACAATAATGGAGAAGCAAACACTGAAGGCCACTGGCAATCCTGAGAATAACAGACTCTGTGGAGTGATGGGGATATAAATCTATCTGGAGTGGACTGAGGACAGAGCGAGGCGAGAATGTAAAGACTAATAGAGAAGTCTTTCAAGGGCTTTCAGCTCTGGAAAGCAGAGAAATGGGGACTAGAGAGGCTAAGAGGGCACGAGTGGTTCTTTTTTTCAAGAGAGGAGACAGTAGAGCATGTTAGAGTGCAGCTGAAAATGATGGACTGTGCGGAAAACATAACTATAGCGCGAGGAAAGAAGAGAAATTACTAAGGGGTGGGGACTGCTGCCCAAGTGGACAGCTTTCTCTTCCGCAGGCGCAGGGACTCTCTTTATCCAAAGTACGAACAGGAAACACAGGCACAGAGGCAGGGCAATTTGGTAGGTTTTGCAGAGAAAGCTGAAAAGATTCCTAATTGAGCGCTTCTGCATTTGTCAATGAATTATGAGGGAGGTCTCAGCGCGTGTATGCCTGTGTGTCCATGTGTCTGGGTGGGGTGTGCACTGGGGATTGACGAGTGGGGCATGAAAAAAGCTGAAGAAGAGAAAGGGTATGAATTAGCTGTGTTAAAGAGGGTATATTAGGAAATTTACAAGACAATACTACCCATTTGGTCATGTGTAGGATTTGAACAAACTAGAGAGAGAGAGAGAGAGAAAGAGAGAGAGCGCAGGTTAGCAGGTTTTTTATTTTCTTTTATTGCAAAATTACAATTTTTTATTATACAGCAAAGTATTTTTGGAAGATAAAACAACACTGCATATTTTCTTTGTTGTATGCTCAAATAGAAAACTGTTATAATGGCTCACAAAAGAAATGACACTCTTGTAGAGAACCAAGTTATTTGTTTTTCTTCATGCAAGTCTATTTCTGTATGGAGATGTCACAAATTAATTTGACGATACAGAAGCATGCAATTAATATAGCACTGCGGTAAAAACGAGGCCCATTTCCAACATGTTTCTATTATTCTGTGGTTTACCGTTACATGATCAGAAAGCATGATGTCTTAATGTCAAGAGTATTTATTTAAAATTACATCAAGTGAGCAAGTTATATTTACAATACCAGCAGCACTGGCTGAAATTGTTTGCCTTCCTTTTAGCATTTTAATTTAGAGCTTTCTAAATGCAAATTAGGGAAAGAAAGTCTCTGCTCACTAGATTGTAAGTAGATTTTTTTCCTTTTTATAATATCTCAATTGTATTAGTGGTGTTATTTTATTAGTAGTATATTTACATACAGCCTTCATGCATGGCCCTTAAAATACTTTATAAGTATTAAAAAGTATGCCTACAATTCCCTCCTGCTAAATATCTGCAATGTAGAATTAAAATCATCCTCCAAAAAAAGGCAAAAGACTACTATTTTTATATAAAGAAGTAAACTGATATTGTGAACTGATTATCCCAACAGAAAAAAATGAGCAGTATCAGAAATTTTTCCTTCGCTCCTCCCCTCCCCTGCCCCCGCCCTACAGTATTTAAATACAGAATAAATTCAGGAAACTTAAAATATCCAAAGCTATAGAACTTCTTCTGCTTTGGCCTTTCAATTCTCTGCGCCATTTTTATTACAGGACAACTGAAACACAATGGGGCTAAGCCGCAGGTGGGAGTTGGCAAAAAAGCACCAAATCCTTTCTCTCTGTCAAGGGAAGGTAGTGAAGGAGTTCAAAGAGATAAAGCCTTTGGTGCAAAATGACTCATCTTAGGTTCTCCAAAGCGGAAATGCTAAAATTGGCGAAGCTTGCTCCCATTCACACAAAAAAAGCATATTCACTCATTTGAGAAACTACCAACAGGGACAGCAGTTCTAATCCCAGTCATATTTGCAGCCATACATTTGTGAACTTTATAATCAAAACAACAATGTCCACTTGACTTTGCCAGTTTTTACTTTGATAAAATAAATCTCCTTTAAACACCTAAATAAGGACAACTGAAAGATCAGAACTAGTGTTCATGTATTTTAACCTATAGATACTGCCAGACAAGCATGTTTTAAAAATTCAAAATTTAAGGTTGTTTCAAAACTAAAAGCATCTTCAATGGATTTTCTACCTACTTAAAAGTAACTGATTAACTGATATATATTTTTTTTCCCCCAGTGATTTTTAGGGAGAGTAGAAGAGAGGAAGGTGGGGGATGAGTGGGAGGGGGACAGAGAGAGAGACATCAACTGGTTGCCTCTCCCATGCGCACCAACTAGGGCCGGGCAACCCAGGCACATGCCCTTGACCAGGAATCAAACCAGCAACCCTTCCATGTGCAGGCCGACCCTCTAACCACTGAGCAACACCAGCCAGGGCTGTTTCTGATATATCTTAACGGACTATGGGAAGTTACAAATTTCAGCAGTGTTTTCCAACATAAATTCACTTAAATTTTGCCTACATGTCAATTTAAGTAGCAAACAAAATAAGCAAGACCATAAGAAGCACTGGTTTCTCCAGTTTAGTGATAACAATTGTTCCATTTCTCTTATCTTATGGGACTATCAAAGTTGAATTGACCTCACAAAACAAAAATAAGAAATAGCATTTCAGTCGCTTTAGTTTCAAATAAACATACGCAAAAAGAAAAGCTGGTATTGTGACAGTACAACTCAAAGACCAAGCATTCTTATTTGAAAATGTGATACTGCTGAAGGAATTCTGACTAGACTTTATTTTCAATAAATGACTTGTCTATTTTTTGGATTTTATTTCATGATATTGGTAATGGTCCGGCATTAACTCGATGAAAACATATAACTCAGAAGCCTGAGAGGGAGAAGATAAATTATGAGCCTCCCAATTCACACAGAAGGATTACTGTAGTTCTACAGTTCATAGGATATTTTTCCAAAGCATAGACATTAATTAACCTGAAGAGAAAGCTCTTCCATATTCAATAAATTCATAAAATAAACATCAGAAATGTATTCATGGATCAAAAAGAACTTCAACCTGGTGTATTACAATATAATAGTCAAGCCCTGCCTGGATAGCTCAGTTGGTTAAGAGCATGGCCCCCATAGGCCAAGGTTGAGGGTTCAATCCCCAGTCAGGGCACATACAGAAAGCAACCAATGATATATAATTAAGTGGAATGACAAATCTCTCTCTCCCTCCCTCCCTCCCTCTCAAATTAATAAATTTTTTTTAAATTAAATATATATATATATATATATATATATATAGTCATTACTGTCACCACAAGTTTTAAGTAATGATTAATGGCAATGTTTTTTATGTACATAATTCCATTTACTCACACTAACAACCATATGAGAAAGGTATTATTATCATGAATCAGAAGAAATTGAGATTCAGAGAGGTTAAGGTACTTGCCCCTGGCTCCTAAGCACCTAAGACTCAAACTCAGACTTCCTGATTTCAAATCATATGCTGCCAATTAAACTTCTAAGAACAGCAACAACTAACCTCTGTAAGAGCAACAGTCAGCAGATTATATAAGAATTTACCAAGAAATCATGCTAACGCCTAGCCTGGAGGCATCACGGCCAGCTTAGTCAATGTAGAACCTTAGAACTAAAGAGACAAAGAAGGAAAGTACTAGAAGATGAATTAACTCCAAAAAGTCTATATTTATAGTTTTTATTTCTGCTCATATTCATTTATTTATTTGGAACGCTTTGGTCCAATAACAAAAATGACCCATCCATTCACTGTTGACCCACCCAGGGAATGTACATATAAATTTTTCCCACTAATCAACAGATTTCAGAAAATTTACAAAGGGAAATCCATTTAGTGAAGTCAAAATTTCCCACTAAGTTACACTTTCCCAGAATCAACAAATAATCAGTTCCAAAGAAAAAGCACTGCTTTTCCTACTGCCTCACTAGCTTTTAATAGGGAAGATCCAAAGAAATAAATATCCGTTACTAACAGGGAAATGCCCACAACAGACACAGTCAAAACAGTCCCCCACTTCCTTGCAAATAAATGTCTAAAACATAATTGGAACGAGTTCCCCCTGTTTTAACTTAGGAAAATACTTCAGAAGCAGAAATCTGAAATCAGTAATCAGTTCATTATGACAACATTCTGTCCGCAAAAGGCTTCCCTTTGAAAGCCTGTCTCACACATGACCTCACTTCATCCCTGGAGATGCAGAGGTGGTCAAGGGCCGGCAGCACCTGCCAGTGTGCTAACACAGAGGGCACGCAGTGAGTAGTTACAGGAGACAGATATGATGGAAATGGTGAATGAATGAATGAATGAACGAACGAACGAACGAACCAAGAAAGGACAGTACCATCATCAAAGGAAAAGTGAAATATCAGTTTACAGTATACAGGGCATTATGCATTTATCAAAACCCACAAAGCTGTACAACAAAAACCCTGATGTAAACTATGGACTTCAGTTAAAAATAACATTATCAATACTGGTTCATCATTTGTGACAAACGTACCACATTAATGCAAGATGTTAATTAGGGGAAATTCTGTGTGGGAAGGGAAGGGGTATATGAGAACTCTGAATTTTCTTAATTTTTCTATGAGTCTAAAACTGCTCTAAAAAAGACAGTCTGTGAAAAAAGGTACAGTATATGTTTTCAAATTAGGAAATGTCAGGCCTATCTGAAAAGCTATCCCTTTCTTATTATTTTAAAACTGGGGGAAAAAAGGTGAGAAGACAAAAAGTTAAACAATGTTACTAACAGTTCCAATGAAAGGTTAGAGTCATAAAAAATAAGACAACAAAGAGGAGAAAACAATGAGCACCATATGGATTATTTATTATTTTTATTTCGAAAGTGTAGCGGTGCCAAAGCGCCTCCAGCAACATGTATAAAAATGTGTCAATCTACATATTAGAATGAAAACCCTTCGAAACAACCCAAACAGAGACTAATAAAGCGGACACATACAGGAAATTCGAGCCCATTCAATACAAGTACATGTCTCAAATCCCTGGAAGAGATAAACCACCCAGAGGCGGGTTTGCTCAAAGCCCTGACATCTGATTATATGAGCTCTAGTCCTGTCAGGTCAGAAGAGGACAATATATTTCACCTGAGGGACCAACATATTTCTAGCCTACAACATCTACAACAATCCAAGCTGGGAAATCACGGCTAGTCCTAACTGCTGGGAGACCTGGAAGTAGCACCCGAATGGACTGTGGTAAGTTTGTTAAGTTATGTAAACTGTGAAAAACAGTTTCTTCTATCTCGGTAATGTTAACAAACATATGATGTGTTTAATAAATGCTTTTCATGATAATGCCGTAGACAGACCACCACCACAGACACACCACGTTCTGGAAAAAAGCTCAGATGGCTAGGTTATGGGCCAAGTCTCGTCATACAGAGTTTATGACAAGAAGAAATCACACTCTATTATAGCCTGGTTTACTAGATTAAGAAAATATTATACTCCCATATATCGAGTAGAAAGTAAACGTGTAATGAGATCAATAGCAACAAAGTCTCTACAATATAATGTGACTATAGGGGAATCACCCAAGTTCCCCATCGTTCAATAAGCTCTGTGTGCCTGAGCAAGAAAGCGAGCGCAGCGTCTCTGGATTTGACTTATCTGTGCAGTGAGATTTTTAGACCATGATCTTTAAGGTCACTTTCAGATTTAATATGCTTTGGTTTGATGACATGGATATGACCCACCTGAGTGTTAGGAAACATAAATGTCCTACATGTGGGCATGCACTGGTCCACCATTACAAGAGCTCCAACAAGTGCACGTACGACGACAGGGAACTCCCTCCAGAAAACAGCAGAAGCTGGATCAGCTCCAACCACAAATATAAAAGATAAAAGTGGATTGAAATCTCGCCAAAAGACTGTCACACATGGAGACTCAGGAAGCTGAATATGAAAATAACAAAGCTAGCTCCATTTGAATGGAAGCCAGGGATAATGAATAGGTAGCTCTACTTGTATAATTTCTCTGGAGTCTATGTTACAATAATTAGATTCTCCCCTCTGTGTCTCTGGAGTGGCTAAAGTAAAACTTTTCTATCTAATGGGAAATTCTAGTTTCAATGGATCTACCAACTTTCCACAAAAACAAATAAATGATAAAAGTTTAGCTCATCTTAATATATTTCAAAACAAAATTAAAAGGCAACTGGAAACTTTGGGAAAAAATTGCAAATTGTAACAAAGTTGACAAGGGGTTAATGTAAACATATAACAAGATCTTTACAGAAAATAATAAAAATACTATCCCTGTAATATAAAAAATTGAGTAAAAAGTATGGACAAAGAAACACAAAAGGTCAATATGTAGTAAAACTGTTAAGCAAATACACACAAACAAAAACAATATACAGTTTTTCACTCAACTTGGCAAATAGTTTTTAATTATGATACTCAGGGCTAGTGATGGTTCTAAATGATTGCTTGCTACTCATTTACCGCTAGTAGGAATGAAAATTTGAATAGCCATTCTAGAAACAATTTAGGAATATATAACAAGCGTTTAAAATAACTCAGACCCTTCCATTAGTAATTTCACTAAGAGATTTACAAAAAGATTAATATATACAAAATGATTCCATGTGACATAGTTAGCTCAAATAATTGGAAATTATCTAAATACTGAACAGGGGAACAGTTAAATAAATCATGGTATAGCCTTACAAGAGTTTTATATAGTCATTAAAATCATGTATTTGCAAAATATTAGTTTATACCCAAGAATATACTAGGTCAAAAAAAGCAGGAAATAGTATATACTGTGCTATATATACAGTAAGGTGCTATTTTATAAGAAAATAAGGATATAAACATGTATTTAAAAAAAAAAAAAAAAAAAGAGAACACCCGGCTGGGCGTGGCTCAGCGGTTGAGTGTCAGTCTAGGATCCAGGAGATCAGGGTTTGATTCCCAATCAGGGCATATCCCCAGGTTGTGGGCTCAATCCCCGGTGGGGGGGGGGGGGGGGGGGGGGCGTGCAGGAGGCAGCCGATCAATGACTCTCATCATTGATGTTTCTATCTCTCTCTCTCCCTCTTCCTTCCTCTCTCTGAAATCAATAAAGATATATTAAAAAAATAAATAAAAAATTTAAAAAAAGAGAACTATCACTGAGAGAATATATAACAAAATGGTAAATTGGCTATCACAGTCGGGTGATATAAATTCAAGAGATTTTTTTTTAAAAAAGGTCTCTTCTATACTTTCTAAATGGTATAAAATGAACATATATATGATAGAAATGGACACGAAGGAAAATGTGAAAATATTCCCCAAGGTAACTCTTGGGGGAAAGTGACCCTATGTTGTAGCAACTACAATGTCAAGACACATAAGCCAGATTACAAGTATCTGCGAGAGCAAAAGGTGCCTGGAGAAGCAGCAGGGAATTCATATACAGTACTGAGATCTAAGCACCAGAAAGCCCAGCATGATTTCCTACCAGCATTAATTCAGTACAGTACACGAAAGGTGGAACAAGGTCATCTATTGCCCAGTTAATGCAAAGCTGATTCAAGAGAACTTTTGTTCATCAATGTTTAATTATAAACAAAACAAAAAAAGTGAGGTATACAACTTGGATTTGAATTCTGGATCTACACTTAACAGATTTAACTTCAAGCCAAACACCTAGCTCTTTAAACTTCTGTTTCTTCAACTGGAAATTTGAGATTAAAATGCCTACTACTTATAACTCACATGGAATCTGCTAGAATTCAAAGGGAGTGAGGTAAACTCACCTAACACATTAGTAGCACAACCTGAATGCTTGACACTCAGCAAGCGTCCTCTTGCTGTTTTGAAGATTGCCATGGATCTACTGCACTCCCCCCAAAGGGAATGTCCCTAAAGTTAAACATGTTTCGATAAAGTAAAGAGCAGTTACACAAAGAATTAGTCTGACTCAGGACCCATGTCTGATCAGTCAACTCTCTCCTCAAACATGCCCTAATAAGGAAATGAAAGGAAGTCATGTGCTTTTGACTTGGTCAAGCCTGGGACTGAGAGAATGCTGGTTATTTCTAAATTTATTTCTCTTGCTATTCTGTTATCACCAACCCCCTGCTCCGTTTGTACCTACTGCATTTGCATAAAGGTATGAGTTAGTATCTAGGGCAACCATTGGAGCACCGAACTTGGTAAGCACCATACAGAGCCTGTTTTTCTACTAGATGGCACACAGCCCTATGACCCTCCATGCAAACGATCTGTTTCTTACAAATATTCTATAAAATAAATGTATAGGCTATCTTAGGTGTTTCTGTTCGAGTTTCCCATCTCAAAAACACTGACTTTCCTTCAAAAATATTGACTCCTGTGGCAGTTTCTGAGATGTTTGCACATGAAAAGGTTTTTGAAGTCAGATATAAAATGAAATATTAACATTGTCTATTTTACATAAAATCAAGCCATATATTTAACTACGCAATCTAATGTAGGGATGTGGTGAAAATAAGCTTCATTTCTCAAACTTGAATGTTTTATTATCAAAAGTAGTTTTAAATTCTAAGTGTTCATAAACTAAACTTCAAACCTTAAATTAAGAATAAAAGTACTGCTTAAATAAACTGAGATGTCTAATATTCAAATGGATATTATACCCCTGATTTTTTTCAATGGGAATTCAATCTATTTTTTAATACTGTTCCTCAGACGACTTCTTTGGTTCCCCTTTATCAAGGGCCTAAACAAACTTAAAGCAAATTAATTCCATTCTCTCACTAAATATCCTTCCTCAAGATTGATAAGTTCTTTCATAAAGACATCTTAGAACCCCCAAAGAACTGAATCCAAGCTTTTCAACTCTCGGCCTAGAGGTACATATTCTAGAATATAATGTGCCGAGGCCACCATGTTGAAAATATTAAGGTGATACTCAATATCAGAGCATCTCTAATTCAAGAAACTGAAATGAAAATACTTGTTAATTAAGTTAATTGGTTACATGAAAGATAGCTACTATTTCCCAACTTGTACACTGGAGACTTTGGAAAAAAAAAAAAAAAAAAAAGTAGACCCATTTCATTTGATCATATGATTTCATTATATGCAATTTCTTTTTTTACTTCAGAAATTGAGACTTTGCAGAATCAAAAAGTTAAAATCCTATTTTAAAATTCTTTATACAGCATAACTCCTGAATTTCTCTTCATTAACTTCATGCAAAAATCATTCCCAATAATGAAGGAGTCCCATAGATCAAGACTACTTATATGAATGTATTCATATTTCATGCTAATTAGTCCCTGTACACGTAATCTCTTTCCCTGGTGTGTCCAGTACATGTGTCTCTGTCCTAGATTGCTCATTAAATCTGCTATAGTTCATTTGAGCACTGCATCACTGTGACTTAGACAATTCAGAATCTAAGGCCTATGATTCCTTCCTCTTGTGCATTTCTTACAAAATCTTACAAGCAAAGCTCCAGTAGTGTTGTAGAAGTAATGCACACAGTAGTCGGTATGTTCTGTAAGTGTACAAACAAGGTTATCACAAAGGTAGACTGCCATCCTCAATACCTCCATTGTGCACGTAGGTAATATGCCCAGTCTCTGACAAGGTCTGAGAAGTAGCAATCCTTATTCTTTTTAATGGGGACCTCTGAGACCAACAAGGTCTAGAAAAATACCTTGCTCACTGTTACATAGAGACTTTTCCTAGATTACTGTATATCCAGGCCACATACACTCACTCACACTCTCTTGTCTGTCTCTCTCTCTTTAATTAAGTAGTAGAGAATGTTCAGTGGTTACAATGGTAATATATTCCTCCTGCCTGAACTATAATGTTCTGAATCTAGTTCTCTGTAAGTGACAGAAAGAGGTTATGTTAACACAGTAGTGCAGGGTCTCAAGTATGTATTAATTTTTAAATCGTTACATGGTGATAGTTTGATTTCTACCTTTTTTCTACTCCTACGTTATGAAAGAACACTGCTGAAGGATGAAGTTTTTGACTTTTGTTTCAGAAACAATTTTGTACAATCCCAAGGTAAGATATTTTGCAGACTTGACAATTCCACATTGATTTTCACTCTCCTGTTTTTTAGAACTGTAGGCTAACAACATTAAAAAAATTGTCCTGAACACACCACATAGATTGTTTTAAAGACCAATCTATGTCACCTATGGGTTTGTACTCAGAATAGGTTTGTAACTGCTAATTATCTATATATCAATAACAAAAGTAAATTGCAATGATTATTGGAATAATTCTATTCTATTTTTCATGGACTTTTAAAATTATAATTTCTATATACAAACAATACTGACCAAATTTGATCTGGCAATATCTATACTCCTTTATTTTACATTTCTACCAGTAATAAAAGCATGTGGCATTACTGAGTTTAATTCACAAAATAATATTACAATCTAAGAAATGCACACACTAAAAATGCCTACACTACACAAATTTTAAAAAATAATGACTTCAGAACTTGTGTAATTTAAATTTGAAATCCCGATTAAATTACTGACAGCATTTCATAGAAGGCAGTAAGAAGATGACTTAAGACATTCCCAGCTGGGGTAGCAATATTTACACGTGACAAAATAAACTTTAAAACAAAGGCTACACTAAGAGACAAAGAAGGACACTACATAATGATAAAGGGAGCAATCCAACAAGAAGATAAAACCCTTGTAAACATTTATGCACCCAACATAAAAGAACCTAAATATGTAAAGCAAATCTTGATGGACATAAAGGGAGAGACTGACAGTAATACAGTCATAAGGGGGGATTTAAAACCCCATTGACATCAATGGATAGATCTTTCAGGCAGAAAATCAACAAAGGAACAGTGAACTTAAATGACACTTGATCAGATGTATTTAATTGATATCTTCAGAGCTTTTCACCCCAAAGCAGCAGAATATACATTCTTTTCAAGTGTACACGGAACAGTTTCTAGGAAAGACCACACGTTGGGATACAAAACAACTCTCAATAAATTTAACAAAACTGAAGTCATATGACGCATCTTCTCTGACTATAATTGTATGAAAATAGAATTACAATAAAAAAACTGAAAAACACCAACACATAGTGGCTAAATAACATGTTACTAAACAATGAAGGGGTTAATGATGAGATCAAGAAAGAAATCAAAAGACACCTTGAAACAAATAAAAATGAAAACACAACAACTCAAAATCTATGGGACACGGAGAAAGCAGTCCTGAGAGGGAAATTCATAGCATTAGAGGTGCACCTCAATAAACAAGAAACATCTCCAATAAATAACCGAACTTTATACTTAAAGGAACTGAAAAAAGAATAACAAACAAAGCCCAATGTCAGCAGAAGATAGGAAATAACAAAAATGAGAGCATAAATAACAAAATACAGTCTAAAAAACAAAACAAAAAATCAATGAAACCAAGAACTGGTTCTTTGAAAAGATAAACAAGACTGACGAGCCTTTAACCAAACTCATAAAGAAAAAGAGAGAGAGGACCCAAATAAATACGGGCCACACATGACAAACCCACAACCAACTTCATACTCAATGGGCAAAAACTACAAGGGTTTTGTTTAAGATAGGGAACAAGACAGGGATGTCTGCTTTCACCACTCCTATTCAACACAGTACTGGAAGTCCTAGCAACAGCAATCAGGCAAGAAGAAGAAATAAAAGGCATCCGAAATGGAAAAGAAGAAGTTAAACTGTTATTATTTGCAGATGACATGATACTGTATATAGAGAACCCAAAAAATCCACCAAAAAACTACTAGAACTAATCAATGAATTCAGTAAAGTAGCAGGATACAAAATAGGTATCCTGAAATCAGTTGCAGTTTATACACCAATAATGAACTATTAGAAAGGGAAACCAAGAAAATAATCCCATGTACAGTTGCATCAAAAAAATAAAAACAAAATACCTGGGAATAAATTTAACCAAGGATATAAAACACATGTACTCAGAAAATTATAAGACACTGGGGAAGAAATTAAAGAAGATACAAATTAAGTGGAAGCATATACCACATTCATGGATAGGAAAAATTAACATAATTAAAATGTCCATACTACCCCCCCCCCCCAAAGCAATCTATAGAGTCAACACAATTCCTATCAAGACAACAATGGTGTATTTCACAGAACCAGAACAAATATTCCAAAAATTTATATGGAACCAAGTAAGAATCCAAACAGACAAAGCAATCTTAAGGAAGAAGAACAAAGTTGGAGGAATCAGCCTACCTGATATCAAACTACACTACAAGGCCACAGTAATCAAAACAGCATGGTACTGGCATAAAAACAGACATATAGACAGAGAGCTCAGAAATAAATGTATGCCTTTATGGGCAATTAATATTTGACAAAAGAGGCAAAAACATACAATGGGGTCAAGATAGTCTATTCGATAAACAGTGTTGGGAAAATTTAGACAGATATGTGCAAAAAAATTAAACTAGACCATCTTCTTTTACCATAAACAAGAATAAACTCAAATCAGATTAAAAACTTAAATGTTAGACTCGAAACCATAAAAAGGAGACTTGACTTGGCGTGGTGAACGCACAATATAATATACCTATGATGCATTACAGAACTGTACACCTGAAACCTATATAATTTTATTAACCAATATCACCCCAATAAATTCAATAATTTTTTTTTTTAAAAAAGACAGTCCCTGCTGGAAGAGCAGTTCCCTACAGGCTAATTACTACAGCAATGTAGACATAAAAAGTAAGTTGTTATCAAAATCACAAGTTAAATCACTTTGGCCCTTTAAACCTGTGTATATTTTCTATTGGGGGTCATTATGTTTAATACCTACTTATAACTTCATAATCATCAATATATGTACTTATGCAACATTTATAGTTCTTTAAATTTCAAGTTAACTTGATCCATCAACTCTTAAAAATATATATATTCATATGTAGCACAGAGTAAACTGATCCTAAGGGAATTTGCTAATCCTTGTGACAGTGATTTTAGTTTTCCAGCTCTTCTTTCTAACATCTTTGAAAAAACCATGTGTTTACTCATGTTGTTTTACTATTCAGACATTCTCTATTACTTTATGTTGCTTATACACAAAGGGTTTAAATAATTCATAAAGTTCTCTATTTCATTAAAAGTCAGTTATGGTACACTAATGATCATTTTAAAAAGAAAAGAAAAAAGAAGAGAGGGAGAAAAAAAACCAGTATGGAAACAGTAACTAATGGAGATGACCTTTCAAAAAGACATTTACTAGCACTCTCACGCAACTTACTCCGATTATGAGACCTGGCATCTTTCTGGTCTAGTCATCTGGTCCAATACTATTCTCTTCCTTTGGAAGATAAGCACATTTTGAATGTGAGGAGCCTACATATTGAAAGCTGCTAACTGCTTTTAATTGTTTTCTAATTTTGCTCACAAGTAATCTCACATTTGCATTTCTTGACAGGGAATGAATGTCTAATCTAGATTGTCTCTGGAAACATAACCATGTCTGAAGATCGATTATTTGTAACATATTTTAACAGCATCCTAGTAATTGTTTTTATATTAGAGAAAAAAGTCTCTACGGATGGGTGGCAGTGGGTTTGAGGCTTTCTAAAATACAGAATCCAGGACCTTTGGAAAGGATACCAATGGTTTACACATATGTTTCAAGAGCATCATGGTTTCTCATGTAGCATTTACAGCCCTTTGAACACAGTAAATGGTTGTGTGACATAATGAATCATCCCAACAGAGATGCTAGTGAGTGAAATTAAATTATTTTGACCCAAAATAGATTTACTGAATTGTTTCAGGAAAACCATAAAACAACCAAACTAGGTAGTCATATAAGTCAGACTCATTTATTTCTTATGTATTTAGAAGCATTTATGGAATTCTCCATGTTTTCCACAGAAAAATATAGCCTGATTCTTAGACTTTTTGTTGTAGATAACACATTTATCACCCAGTAATCACTGTGGTTGTGTGTGTAATATTTTTAAAGAAATAGCCCTGATATTTTGTTACACATATGTAGTCTCAAGCATGCAGGGGATATATTTTAGGAAATTAAATACAGAACCCTAAACTTGAGAGCTAGAAAGAATATTAACAGTCATTCTAGTCTGATCCATTCATTAAATGTTTTTATTATGGAAAATATCAACATACATAACAGCAGAGAAAGGAATAATGAGGTATCGCTCATTTCCAGCAATTATTAGTCCTTTAACAGCCTTATTTGTCATCTGATCTCCTTCCCATCTTCTTCCCTCTCCCCTCTCCTCCCTCATCTCTTTCTCTCACTATAGTATTTAAAAAAAATTCCAGACATGTTTTACTCATAAATACTTCAGTATAAGTAGCTAACAGAAAAAGATTTTTAAAAATATAACCACAATACCATTATCCCACCGAACAAAATCAACAGTGGTTCCTGGATATGATCTAATATCCAGTCAGTGTTCAGATTTTCTTAACGGTCTCGTGCATGTTAGACTTTTAAATATAGGAGTTCCATCCTTAAAAAGAAACTGAAAGGGTAAAGATAAAATAAAGTTTTATACTATACTCTTTTCAAAATGTTCTAGGAAACAAGCAAGTCCTTGTGGTAATTGAGATAATCTCTTCCAAATCCTTTTTTCTGACACTAAAATTTGTACATTTGAGTGCTTTCGTAAGTGTAATATGCCAGTAATAGGAGATGTAAAAGGAGACAAGAATGAGATACCCCACCAGCCCCCAAGAGCTTAAAAATTAAGGAAATAAGTCTAGTAAAAGAAAAAAATCTATACATAATAGCTATTATTAGCTATTTAGTGACATAAAACTAAGGATTAGTTCTAAGATTTGTGCAGTAAATTACCCAACTACCACTCAAAATTCAAATCAAAACGACAGGGATAACCTCAGGAAAGGGAACTATAATTTAGTAAATTGAGTAATATAACATAATAGCCCTTATCAAGTTGTTAGAATTAAATGCTATACTTTCTACATCTATAGAATCTGTACCAGTCTATATTCCCACAATTTTATTTAGACATGTGCACTGTCTTGCCTAGATTTCTATTGGTAAGTGCCAGGCATGTCTATGTGCCTCGAGTCCAAATGTCCCCTCCACACCATCAACCATGTCCCAATGATCTCTCATACCATAATCAGAGTGATCTTTCCACTGTTTTAATCTGAAAATGTCCCTTCTCGGCTCCAAGTTCATATTCAATGTTGCCTTTAGGATAAAAACCCAAACTCCTAAATATTTCATAGTAGACCGCTCATGAGTTGGTCCCTTCTTGCTTCTATACACTCCTTTCTTACCACTTTCCCTAGATTCCCTAGAAGCACACTATCCATCAGCTATAACAAACAACTTAGCTTCCTGAATACAGGACAATTTCTCGTACTTTGACACATGCTTCAATGTGTACTTGCACTGTCTAGGATTCCTTGATGCTGCAATCTCGAGTTTCCTTTGGCTAATCCTTATTAGGCCTCTAAAATGCAGACCTGACATCAGTGTCCACCGGGAAGTCTCACTGCCTTCCCTTCATCTGAGTTCGGTGGTCTCCCTCCTCTGCAGTCCTGCAGTACCCTCCTCATCTCTATTCCGGGGCTGATCACGTGTTATGATAACAATCTGTTTGCCTGTCTATCATCTCCACTAGAATTCCCTGAGGACACAGAGTCATATTTCTGCATCCCCAGCATTCAGCACAGTGCCTAGAAAAAGGTAGGCATTTAACATACGTGTATTGACTAAAGAAAGCAGGGAACACAACTAGCATTTGCAGGAAAATCCTATTAACAAGACTGGATATAGGAAGGCTGCCCCCAAATAGAATGATGCTGGAACAAAAGACAGGAATACATTATGCTGTTAAAAACATCCTTTGGGGGGATAGGCTATAAGGTTTATGAAATTATGCAGGGGTTCATAATTTCTTTAACTTTCTATATAGTGTCATCAGATTTTGGGTTCTCTTCTCTCCCACAAGCTGTAATGAAGACATCATAAGGTCATTCCTCAACATTTTATCATTTCACATTACGGTGAAAACTACATGTGAAGACCTCTTGTGGAGTGCTAACAGTCAATGACCTCCAAGCATAAATGGGGTAAACTGTAGAGATACCAACTGCAGCACATACCTAATGTCCTCCTAAGTAGGGCGACTCAAACTCACACACCAGAAATACCACAAGGGGTGGATCATCAGCAGGCCCTGACAATCCCCAAAAAGTCAAGATGGATGCATGAAGAGGGTAAAAGAAGTATCAACTACTGAGCTGGACAAATATCTTAAACTCCTGAATAAAGCAGGAAATAGGAAATAAGATGTCTCTAAAGTATACTTTCATATATTAAAATTATTTTAATTGTATGTCTCTCTACTCGCTAAAATTTAAGCCATGACTCAGTTTAGAATCATTAGCTGTACCACTGTGATACAACTGAAACTGCTGGGGTTTTACAGTGCCATGAAAAACCACTGCACTAAACACCAAAACGGGTTAATGTCATTTTTCTCTCTAAAAATGAAATCGGAGCTATTACACGTACAGTACATTTTATCGGAATCAGATGTAGTAAAATTCAATAAGGCGATTTCAAACACACATGGACAACATGAGGGGAGACACTAAAGTCACTGTAAAACTAAAATTGAATGTGAAAATATGAGCTCTTCGTTCCTGTGATTTGTATATTTCTCCATGTTACCAAATATAGTTTATAGATTCCGGGTATGCATGGTACATACAGAGTAGCATCATAATATTAAATTACTAGTAAGCAGAACAAAGCCAAATTTCATATCGTGCTTTAGCCCATTACACTGAAATAATATTGTCATGTTGCACTCAAACATAACTAAGTGTCAGACTAATGGCAGAAAAAGTGAAAATAGTGGTGATTGTGATTTTTGTTAATATAGAGCAAACCCTGACTTTTTTTCCCGTTCTCTCTCAAGTATCCAATTATTCCTCTATCGACAACAGTCTGGCTCATCTAACCTGTAAGAATTTCCCAGTAACTTCTCTCCATTCCTGCAACCTTCGGCTCCTCCTCTGCGACTCCCTTCAGCTCTGGGTCATGTGAACTGGGAAATCCAGGGGTGGTTAAACATGGTACTGAGATATTTGTCTTGCCCCTCTATCTCCTACTCCTCAGCCCACAGGAAATAATCAGGTAAGATTTGTGCCTATGTGAAGAAAATGGGATTATACAAAATCATCAGAGGAGGAGAGAACGGTAGGTACTTGGTGTGACGGGGACCAATGAAGGATGTTAAAGAGGAACTTGAGAAAAGAGTCAGTGGTCACAAACGTGACCATCAAAAAAGAGTCTAGCCAGGCCAGGCGTGGCTCAGAGGTTGAACATCGATCTAGGATGCAGGATATCAAGGTTCAATTCCTGGTCAGGGCACAGGCCCGGGTTGCGGGCTCGATCCCCAGCAGGGGGGTTGTGGGAGGCGGCCGATCAATGCCTCTCTCATTATTGATGTTTCTATATCTCTCTCCCCTCCTCTCTGAAATCAATAAAGATATATTTAAAAAAAAAGAAGTCACTTAAAAAAAAAAGTCTAACCACTATGCTGTACACCTGAAATAAAATTAAAAACAAAAACAAAAACCAGAGAGCAGAAGGGTAAGACAGTATGTATCAAAAGAAAGAGACAAAGGAGGACTCACACTTACCAATTTTGAAGCTTACTACAAAGCTACAGAAATCAAGACAATGATGCACTCGCATAAAGATGTAGATCAAAGGAAAAAAACTGAAAACTCAGAAATAACTCTTTATACTTATGGTCAAGGGATTTTGGACAAAGCTGCCAAGAAAATTATGGGAAAGAACAGTCTCAACAAATGGCCCTGGGACAACCAGATAGTCGCAAGGAAAATAATAAAGTTAGTTCAACAGTAAAATTCTTAGAAGGAAACGGGCGCAATCTTTGTGGCCTTGGATTAGGCAATGGTTTCATAAATATGCTACCAAAAAGCACAAACCACAAATGAAAATATGAATAAATTGGCCTTTATGAAAGTTTAAAACTATTGTATTTTGAAAGACGCTATCACGAAAATGAAAAGACAATCCACAGAGTAGCAGACAACACAATTAAAAGTGGGCAAAGAATCTGAATAGGTATCTGCAAAATGTATATATATACAAATAGCCAACAAGTCCAGGAAAAGCTGCTTGACATCGTCAGCCACAGGAGAATTTAAATGAAACCCGCAGCAGTACAGCATCGCAAGCCTCTCAGGGTGGCTACAACCCAAAACCAGGCAATGACAAGCATTAAGGAAGCTGCTGGTGGGGATTAAAATAGCACGGCCTCTTTGGAAATGAGTTTGGCAGTTCCTCGAAAGGTTAAACGGCCCAGAAAGTCCCACTCCCGGTTACATACACAAAGAACCTAACACAAGCATCTGCACGAATACTTGTGCATGGATTTCAACAGCAGCGTTCCTCACAAGAGCCCAAAGGTGGAAAGGACCCCAGTGCCCATGGGCTGAGAAGCAGGTTTCTTACGTGGTGGTTAGACAATGGAATATTACTCAGCTGGAACAAAGAATGAAGTCCTGATGTATGCTGCGGCATGGATGAACCTGGACAAAACATGCCAAGTGAAAGAAGCCACACACAATGGGCCACAGATAATAGGATTCTACTTTCAGGAAACGTCCAGGATAAGAAAGTTCCCACAGAAAGTAGATCAGGGAATGAGGGCAGAGGATCTGGGATGGGAGGTGAGGAGTGACTGCTGTCAGGCATGGGGTTTCTTTTCGGGTGACGACAATGTTCTAAAATCAGACTGCCCAGCCGGACATGGCTAAACGGTTGAGCATCGACCTAGGATCCAGGAGATTGAGGTTCGATTCCAGGTCAGGGCACATGCCCAGGTTGCGGGCTCAATCCCCAATGGGGAGGTATGGAGGGGCGGCCAATCAATGACTCTCATCATTGATGTTTCTCTCTCTCCCTCTCTCCCTTCCTCTCTTTGAAATCAATAAAAACATATTTTTTTAAAAAATCAGATTGTCATGTTGGCTGCACAGCTCTGTGTATATACTAAAACCTCTGAATTATTAAAAATAACAATGTTGAAGAATGATAAGAAATAGCTAACAGAGCCCTGGCCTGTGTGGCTCAATGGTTAGAGTGTCGGCCCTCGTACCAAAGGGTTGTGGGTTCGATTCCCGATCAAGGGTGCATACCTGGGTTGCAGGTTCCATCCCCAACCCCGGATCGATTCACGTGCAGGAGGCAGCCAGTAGATGTGTCTCTCTCACACTGATGTCTGTCTGTCTGTCTGCCTCTCTCAACCCACCCACCTTCCCTGCCTCCCATTCTCTCTAAAAAGCAAAGGGAAAATATATCCTCCAGTGAAGAGAGAGAAAGAAAGAGTGTGCTAACAGAGAAGGTTGGGAGGTAATAACTAGAGGCCACAGAGAGGGTAGTTTTAACAAAGCAGCAAACACAGTCAGCATACTGCCAGGGGCCAGTGACAGCTGGGAAGGAGGGGGGCACTGGATGGAGACATCATTATTGAAGATGATTAGCCATGAAAGAAATACAAAAACACCATTTAGATGCTAGGATAGTAGGCACATTGAAAACAATCCCATAACATTTTTTCAAAGACATTCTATGGAATATCTTGGCATTGTTACTTCTATAATACAACTGATTTCCTAATACCTTAAGAAGATTAAAGTAATATTTATGCAAATGACCAAGCTTATATATGACACTGCCACAGCATCTCACCTAATACGGTTTTTTAAATTTAAAATTGCATTTTAGAACTTTCCCCATTATTGTTCTGAATCAATTATTTCTTTCCTGGAAATAAAGACCTGGGTGTAATTCCATGAAAAGTAAAAAAAGAAACAGGCAGACTCAGTGTTTACAAATGCCACGGCTGCTGGAACTAGTTTCCTTTGGCGTCACCAGGACACTACTCTTTATGTGGGTCCTTTGTACAGTGATGAATGAACTGGCTACTGATGCTCTCTAAATAAAAGACTACCTCTCCCTTAACAGAAACAGGTGCTATGGAGCAGCTACTGTTTGCACAGTGACTTCCGGGGGGAAAAACTTTACACAAAAAGGAACATACAAATAATTCCTGGCAGGCCTCCTCTGTGAATCTCCTAGATATAGCCCAGCTGCAGTAATGCCACATGTGTCATTCTTCAGGTCAGTCTGGTATTGGTGCCTTTTTTTGTAGCACTACTACAAGCATATTTCTAATGCACACATCACGCAGAAGCTGACATTTGGGGTTATATTTCACTGCTCAATGAATGTCTTGGTATAAGACTTTTATTGCAAACAAGTTTTTGACGGTTGGTGCTTACAGCTTTAACACAATTAAGTATTGGCAAGAAACAGCTTTATAGCACTTTCTCTATCACCTATCATATTTTAGACTAATCTATTGTCTTAAAAAGTAGCCACTGCATATACGTTACCTATTTTACAAAAGGGAGAATTAGGTTTGCAGCTTATAAAAGTGTAAAGTGATGTTATTATTAATGAAAATTCAACAATCCACGCTAAGGGCTATGTTATTTCTAATTTACTTCTGTGCATAATTTGCATAAATATTTGTATTGCCAAAACCTTCATGGTTTCAATGTTGCTAAAATAAACATCAGAATGAATGAAAGTACAGATGAGGCTTATGTTTCTACCTGAAGTTGTAGCAACAGGTTTTTATATCCAATTATTTTGATCCTTGTAAAATTCCTACAGTAACAAGTGTGTTCAAAGTAAATTATGGCATAAAAGAGCAATGCTACTCTGAAACTGAGAAGGAAAAAATGAATAGATTATTTAAAAATAATGTTAGAATACGAGTATAGTCATTTAGAAGCATTATCAACACTATAATTGATATTTAGAAAATCCACATATAAGATATGCAAAGGAAAATCAAATGTGTTCTAAAGAAAGGCTGACCAATTTGTTTTTAAAAAACCATCTTCTAGCCTGGCCAGCGTGGCTCAGTGGGTGAGCACTGACCCATGAACAAGGAGGTCATGGTTCGATTCCCAGTCAGGGCACCTGCCCGGGCAGGGGGCTCCATTCCTAGTAGGGGGTGTGCAGGAGGCAGTCAATCAATGACACTCTCTCATCATCGACGTTTCTCTCTCCCTCTTCCTTCCTCTATCTAAAATCAATAAAAACATATTTTAAAAATACATATATCTTCTAGGGGGAGGGGGCTGGGGGGGCTGGGTGAAAAAGGTGAAGGGAGTAAGAAGTACAAATTGGTAATTACAGAATTAGTCACTGGGATGTAAAGTACAGCATAGGAAACAGTCAATAATATTCTAATAACTATGCATGGTGCCAGGTGGGTACTGGAAGTATCAGCGGAATCACTTTATAAAGCATATGATTGTCTACTATGATGTACACTTGAAACTAATACAAAATAATACTGAATGTAAACTGTAATTGAAAAATAAAAAAAGGCATCTTCTACAGTGAGAAAACAAAGCCATGTTGCTTACAATCCAATAACAAGACAATTATCAGAAAGTTTCAAGAGGAGGTCTGATAATCTGGGCAAAAATATTTTTCTAAGCAGTTAGGGGTCAGGAAAAAGGTAGAGCAGTGGTTCTTAACCTAAACTTACAACTCAAAAGATCAAGAGAGCCACCTGCAGCTTGAAGTCCAGAAATATGAAAATTTCCCTGACCTTCTATTTAGAAACATTGATTCAGGGAATGATACTCCAGGAGCATCTGATTAAGTTGGACTTGGTTAGAAAAGCACAACACAATAGAACCCACATATGCTGTAAAAAAAATTCACATTTTAAATTGTATAATTATTTCAACCTAAATCCTTTTTCTAAAATTTACAACTGTATGTTTAATGTAGTCAACAAAGACTTGAAACATTTATTGAGCACCTACTACATTAATTACTTATTTTCTAAATAAGTGGCAACTGGATTTGTATAAGGGATATGTCCCTATCCTCTATGCAACCATAATTGTTCCTCACAAGAATGACCTTCAAGTCCGGGGGACGCTATCAAAACACAAATTTACCATGTCTTTTTAAAGTGCACTTTCCATTTTGAAGTTTCTTATAATGATTCTCAAACGCTTTTATTCCCTCTATCTCTAGTTGGGTACCACACATAATGTCCTCGTGGCTTGGACCAAATACACCCTCAAACAAATGTATCCCAGTTAACATACAAAGTTGTCAGGTAAGGGCATAGGCTATTAAGAATCATGAGTCTGCTTGGAGTATTAAGAGGTAATGCCACACTAGTGTGGGCAACTAAGCCTCTTCTGGATCCCAGAATCTAACGATATCAACACTTGGGGAAAACAGGCTAGGAGCTGAAGCTGTCAATAGCTCTGAAACCTAACCTGATAGAGCATCAAGACTGTTGCCACCATGAGCAAAGCTTCCTCATATAACCATATGCCCGCTTTCTCAGGAGGAAAAACACCCCCTACTCAATCCAGGATATTAGAAAAATAAATACAGGAAATAGAGTCAAGTCAACAGGAGCCTACTGGCTTTTAAAAGATGTAGTCAGAGGTAAAGAACTGACCAATCTATAACAGAGAAATAAGTCAATCAATTTATTGAGAAATAAATCAGCTATTTTGAGACAGGAATTAAGCATAATCAGATCTGGTCCAGAAAGTGACTGTCCAGCTTTCGCATTGGCTGGTTGCTTGGTTCCTTTACCTCTTTTCATCAGATCATACTCGGGAGAAATGGAAATATATGTGAAAATATTCAAACCTAGTATATATAAATTTACCAAGTATAGCTTTGGTAAATTTGTGTTTGAACACAAACTCCCAAACACTACAGTGGGGGGGGGGGGGAGCAGGGAGCAGGGCGTCATTTGGAGGGAGGAGTAGAAAGTACTGGCACACAGACAGCTACTCTTGCCTCTGGAGCCTACACACGCCAAAGGATGGCTCTGATGTGGGAGCAGCCTGAACCTGTATCTCTTTTAGAGACACTGGCTCTGGAATACGCACAGATATGAATTACTACTCTTGGGTGTTCATTTGAAGATAATTACCAAGTTTCACAGACACCCAAGGATCTTACAAATGTCTCCATCTCCAAGAGTTTGACAATATTAACATTAAGGGCCATATCACACTTTTAGCAAAATCTATGCAGATGGCAGCAATATTTTTCCAGATAAAATTGCCTAAATATAAATGTGAAGTTTTCTAATCCACTTCGCTTAGCCCTTATGTAAAGAAACAATGTCTATCTTTTCATATAAGTAGGTACATAAGAAAACCTCTAGTATCTCACTGTATTTCAGATGGCTAATATTTCCTCCTAGACTAGTACTTATACACTTTTCAATAGAATATAATGTACAAGAACAAATAGCGTGTGTATATTTTTTAAATGCCTGCTTATAGATTGGTGCTCATTCCAACTGAAATCTGACTTCCTTTTAGTAATAGTGAAGTAGATTTATCATCTTTAGCTATGTTTCAGTGGAAAATGTTTTATGCATAGTGTCACTGCCAAGATAAATTTAAACTGTTAATTTATCAGGTAAAAAGTAAATTGCTAAGAAAATGTTGAATCAAAAAATCTTATCTACACAAACACACTGTAACCTTTTCTCTTAATGATTACATTCTTAATTCCATAGGCATCAATCCAAAAATGCTTCCGATATATGTCATCCTCAAAAACAGTTAATACTTATAGAGGCGAAAATGCATAGCTACATCTGTCATGTAATAACAATAGAAAACAAAAAATGAGCTGCTTGCACTGGTAATGCTCTTCACTTGACATAATATCCCAGAGGTCCAGGTGATAAAGGAGTTAACATTATGAGCCTCGTAGCCTGACAGCATGGGTTTCAACTCCAGCTCTCTCCCTTACCGGCTATGTGACCTCGGCTTGTTGGCTTAATCTCTTTGTGCTTCACTTTTATCATTTATAAAATGGGGATATAATCAGCTTTCATTGGGTTATTGTGAGAATTAAATGAGTTGCTATGTATAGAGCAATGCAAGGCACACAGCAAGTGCAAGATAAGTGTTGGCTGTTATTGTCAGAGCCTTTACAGTAATTTAAATCAATCAGCAGGTACACAGAAAAATACTAAAACCATGACATTTTCAACAAAATTAAACAAAGAAAATGTTGGAAACGATGAAGGAATGAGAAAAATAGCAAGTCTAATATTCAACATAAAGCAATTAAAATCTGAAAATAAAATCTGCATCATTAGTAACAGCAACACAGTACTATGAATAATTTCAAACTAATAACTGTGAATCAAAACTCAAATAATAAAATAATAAAAATGTATAAAATAGTATACTCATGTGAATGAAATCTGTGATTGCCAAATATCAACCACATCCCTGTAACACACATGCACGTATGTAATATCTTAAGAAATATATATTTGTCTGAAAAGATAGGTTTTTCAGAATATTATTTAAAAGTTAAAAATCATTATCTTGGAATGCCAGAATGGCAGATGACATTATTTTTTTATTTATATATTTTTTCTAAATTTGCCAATGATTTTTCCTGATTTTCCACAAGCATTAATTTTATCATAAAATAGCTTTACTAAAAATGAATTGCTCTTCGATAGTTGTAAAAGCATTATTTTCAGAGAAAAAGTAACAGTATAAATAAACTGCAATTTTTTTTTTTTTAAATCACATACCTACAGACATCTACCTAGAGCATAAACAGAGGTTTTCTTCCACTGAAGCTCATCGTAAAAGCCACCTTGCTGAACTTTCTCTGTCTCACCTACCAGGAGGAAAACAGTATTGCACATACTCCAAACACAGATGTTCGGGATAGACACCACCACACGATGTCAACGATGACACCAATGCATGTGCAAATGTCTACAGCCTTTATAGGAGAACCATTTTCACAGTTACCCATTACCCTTAAAATAACCCTAAAACTAGGTAGACTCAGTATCATTATCCTCACTTTATATTGGAGGAGACAGTTGCAGACAGGTAAATTGACTCACTTGGTGCCAGGGCTGGAAAGGTACAAAGCTGGGATTATGTCCATCCTGGGTCTTTTCCTTCCCAGTCCGGTAACAGATACTACTTTCCATCACATTCCACGTCATCCAGAGCATTTAACAATCTAGCTGTAAGTCCTTACACCTCCAGTCATGTCGATGTATGTGTTCTTTCCCAATTGTCCCCATTACTCTTATGCTTAGTGCAGTGCCTCTAACACTTATGGAGGCATTACTCTTATGCTTAGTGCTTGCCTCCATTAGAACTATCTGACTATACAAGCAGCTTTTCCCACTACACTATGAGCTCCCTGATCATAGTAATTATGTCATTTCATCTTCATTCCTCCAAAACACGGGAAAGTACTCCACAAAGGAAGCTCTTGGTCAATACTTTCTGAATGACTACTCTGTAGTTTACATGCATACAACATATTCTACTCACCCTGCCTCAGAGGACTGACGAAGTAACGACTGACTAGTTACCTATTAACTATTTCCCTAATCACTTCAGATTCTACTTAGTTATATTTCAGTATCACTGAACATTATTCATTTTATTTCTAGACCTTAACACTGTTTGAACTATATTCTTTGGGCCTTGGGAGATTCCTGTGTAACCTTTACTCTGAACACATTACTCAGGGCTCTCAATATCCATTCATATGACAATAATTTTTAAGACTTTCTCTGGCCCAGCTAGTTCGATTCCTGGTGAGGGCACATGCCCCGGTTGCTGGCTCAATCCCCAGCAGGGGGCGTGCAGGAGGCAGCCGATCAGTGACTCTAATCATTGATGTTTCTCTCTCCCCCTCCCCTCTCCCTTCCTCTCTCTGAAGTCGATAAAGCCGTATGTTAAAAAAAATCAAAACGACTTTCTCTGTGCAAGTTCCTAAGAACACGAATAAAAGATGGTCTCCACCCATGAAGATTTAACCTCCTGACAGAAAGAAAGACAATTTGATTGTCAGAATTAAGGCCATCATAACAAAGAAGGAGTTATTATCCTCATACCTGCAACTACCTTTTTGATGACTCAAATAATCTTACGTATAACAACATTTTTCAGGTAGTGATAATGGGTACAACTGAAAATCGCTTTGCTGCTACAGATACACATCCAAAAGTTAACCACTGTTAATCAGGAAACCCCGTATATTGGAGCTGCATACGCACATGTGTGCAGAGAACACAAAGTAAATTAGAAATTGTGTTCCCAAATCAGCACAAGCAACAGTTAATTTAAAGTACGAGTCAGGTTGACTCTCGCTAGAAAGGGTTTTATAAGGTGACATTAACCATCCCTGGAGAAAATGTGTTGATCCTGAAGCTTGTGTTAACTGGAGTGCCTGAAAAGAGAAGCGGGTGGGCCAACCACAGCACCGCAGGGGCAAAAGCTTCCATTTCCCTTGCTCTTCGGGATTTCTACTCATCCAGCAGCTGTTTCAGTTCACCTGGCGTCATTCCCATTAGCGTTAGGGAGCAGGTAGATTTAAAATACAGGAGTCCTGGCATTAATGATTTGAGGAGTGCCCCCAAGGGTCTGTTCCACATAATGATGTGACAATCCCAGTCCTTGCTGATTTTTATAACTTCACTAATGGCCTTCGTTTTCTTAGCAGAAAATGCTTTCTTTTTGCATTGCCAATGGAAAATGTATTAATACTTAGAACGGTGTCAAAATGGATACAATTAATATAAGACGGTTCAAGAGAAAATCAATTAATGCCTATTACAGATTCAGAGGGATAAAACTGGTTAAAATCATCTGGCTGATTATTCCTGAGAAGTGTGTCCTAAATAACCAATTAACTTTTAAACACTGAAAACACACAGTGAACCATGCTTAAATCTAATACTAAAAGAGCACATGGCACAGTTGGGAAAGGCAAATGATGGACTGGGAAATGGATACACACAGTCAAATAATAGGTTATTATCAAGACAACAGATTTTGTTTTGGATGGGGAGGCCAGTGGAACTTACTGTATTAGCAAAAACAACTTATTAACTTAATAAATGAATACATTAAAAGTGAGTCACCCACAAATCAATGATGAGGGGGTGTGCACTAAGGGGCTGAGATTAGTCTAATTTTGTGTATTGGAGGAATGAAATAGCACCAGCCATAGAAAACTAAACACATTATTACCATATGGTCTCGCTCTCATGTTCCTTGGTATTTACTCAAGTTAGGTGACAAGTTATATCTACAAAACAAACCTGCACACCAATGTCTACAGCAGCTTCATTCATAACTGTCTACACCTGGAAGCAACAAAGCTGAACTTCAATAGATGAATGGATAAGCAAACGCTGGTAGATCCATACAAGACAATAGTACTCAGTGAGGAAAGAAATAAGCTCTCAGGCCACGAAAAGACATGGAACAATCTTTAAATGCATATCGCTGAGTGTAAGACGTCAATCTGAAAAGCTTAGACAAAACTACGGAGAAAGTAAACTGATCAGGGGGAAGCAGGGGGGAAGGAAGAACAAGTGGAATACAGGTGATGTTTAGGGCAGTGAAACCGGTCTCTGTGGCACTGCACTGGTGGAACGATGGCTTCACACATTTGGGAAAACCCATAGACTGTAACCACACAAAGAGGTAATCCTAAGGTAAACTATGCACTTTACTTGATAATAACATATCAATATTGGCCGATCAGCTGGAACAAATGTACCTTATTAATGCAAGATGTTAATAACATGGGAAACTAGGGTGGAGTGAGGGAATACATGGGGAACTCTGTACTTTCTGTTCAACTTTCTTTATAAACCTAAAACTAGTCCAAAGGAGAGTCTGTTAATTAAAACAATAAAAAATAAAAATAACACTAGCCATTTATGAATGCCTAATGAACCACAGGGGTTTATAATATATGACTAATTTCTCTCTATTAAAGTTGATGTATGTTAAGCATGATGGAAAAGTATAATATATGAAATATGTTGCTATAATGGTACTACGGTCAAAACAGCAGCAAAGTAAATACAGTGCTTCTCATAAAAATAAAAACTAAGAACCAGTAATAACTGAATCTTCCTTTACCATCAAACTTTGCAATGATTGGAGGATATGTTTTAAAAAACAACCCTAAAGCTTCTTAAAATAAACATATATACATACAAACTTGCATACTAAAGGTCTAAGTTGCATATGAACAGGCAAATAAAATTAGAGGCTTATTAACATGGCAAGAAAGCTATACTTTAAAATTATTAATCGCCAGGCCAGTGTGGCTCAGTGGTTGAGCATGACCTAGGATTCAGGAGATCGGGGTTCAATTCCCGGTCAGGGCACATGCCCGGGTTGTGGGCTCAATCCCCAGTAGGGGGCATGCAGGAGGCAGCAGATCACTTACTCTCTCATCATTGATGTTTCTCTCTCTCCCCCCTCCTCCCTTCCTCTCCCTGAAATCAATAAAAATATATTTTAAAAAAATTTTTAATTATTAATCAACTGAAAATATTTGAGCATATGATGTTGGTGATAAGGAAAACTTGGGGCATTTAGCCTCCTCTAGATCTGGTCTTGTGTTCAAAATATAGAAACATACCATAAATGCATAAATCAGATTAATAAATGCAAATACTAAAACATCTAATAACTTCCAACAGGTTTTGCACACAGCAGTTTCCTTGCTCCTAATTCCTAGGCAACTAAGATTCTGCTGCATTTATGTATTTTTCTCCATTCCTGGCTCTCAGGTCATGTCATTTTAGCATGAAGTGCTAAGTACAATTAATTTGTAGCTCATCAGATCCGCTCGCATGGCTTTTCCTCCACATATTAAGTTTATTTGGGTTTCATAAAGATCTACCAGTAATCTAGAGAGGAGGAAGTCATGTAATTATAAGTCACAGCACTGTGACTTTCCATTTGTTTTATCTCATCATCACTGAAACATTTGAAAAGGAAATGCTAAAGGAACTCATTACTAAGAACTACCTGTATCTCCAACTACTATTAAGCTGCATCATGAGCTCACAGGTGTGGTTAAAAATAAATTACATTAAATGGAGGGTCATGTTACAAATTTAACTAAAAACCGTATATTTCAATCCATCTTGACTGTCTCAAAAAAAAGCACTAAAACAAATTCAGTGAAGTTTACCTTGAACATATATGACTGTAAAGTGAACTAAGATCCCAAATTAACCTGAGCTGTAGCCACTTCATAACGCCTCCTACCCCATTTGGGTAACATCAGAATTCAAGCTATGCAGTGCTTTCTCACAGGTTTATTATACGCTTGACCTGTGACTAAATATACTATTTATAATCCTTGAAAAATGAGTTTGTTTCCTTACCACCATCAACCAAAGGTAAAAGTTCTAAACTGCTGGCATCCAGTAGGTAAAATTCTTACAGCAGAATGAAAAGACTAATAGGCCCGGCTGGTGTGGCTCAGCAGCTGAGCATCAACCCCCTTGGGGCTCCATCCCCAGCAGGGGGCATGCAGGAGGCAGCTGATCAATGACTCTCTCATCAATGATGTTTCTCTCTCTCTCTCTCTCTCTCCCCCTGCCCCCTTCCTCTCTGATATATTTAAAAAAAAAAAAAAAAGTTATCTTTAAAAGAAAAAAAAAACAGACTAATGGGAACTGTTTATAACCCTTTCCTCAACTGGCTACCTTAAAAAGGTTTAGCAATTACCAAGTCTGTGTTGAGCGACACACCTTAGGGTTAAGGTATTATGGTAATTACATTTGACAAATCTTTAACTAAGCAGGTCCCAATAGACATACCTAAGAAGTCCCTGCAACTGACCTCAGGCAGCTCCAAAAAAAGCCTTAAAAGCAGAAGAGATGCACAACTTCATACCCAGCTTCATGGTGGGAGCCGGTGACAGACCCCATAGACTCCCATCCTCCCCACATACTAAAACCGGTCACATTTAACATTAGCCAGTAAGACAAGATCGCTAACAAATTTCTGCTAGGAAATGGTTATATTATCTCCCCTGAAGACCTGTGTTGGGAGCCAAGACAACTGTAATCAAAGTAGACGAATGCAAAGGCTACCAGTTAAGAGATGAAAGCAAACTCCATTGTGGTAGGCAGTCTGGAAACCAGAGGAACAGTGGCCACAGCAAAATATGTAGCAGCTAACAACTGGGTGTGGCTCCTTTTGAACAATTTTTTTTGGGAAGAGATGGAAGCAACTTAAAGGTATACACAGCACCCCATTCTATAAGCAGTGGCTGCAATCTCAAATTATAAAGAAGAAAAATAAAGGATCCTCTTAAAGATTATATCCTGATCTTTAAGAAAGAAAACACCTACTTAGAGAAAGAATCAAAGCCATAAATATGACCAATTCCTTACACAGTAATGATAAGTAACCTATGATACATAGCACATCTATCAATATAATGAAAGCTGATTGTCTATTTCTTCTCATTTTAATTTTTCCTAAAGACATGCTAATGACACTAAAATTACCATTCCAAAATAAAAGGTCAAGAATGCATTAATTTTAATACTTCAAAATACCTTTTCACTTTCTGCCAAATTATATAAAAGCATGGGCTAAGTGAGATGCTCTCCGAGACAAACGAGAACTTAACCTTAAGAAAAGCCGAGCATCAATTTTTCATGAATTAGCCACCGGTGGGCTTGCCTTTCATAAAAAGAAAAATTAAATGTCAATTTCACACTTGGTGAACTGCCCCACCTACTGATCCAGATGAAAACATGAAGAAGTCCATGGCCAACATATTGACAGCTTGTGATTTCTTTCGAGACACACCTTTTCACCCGGATCCTAGTCTGAGGATAGCATATCCCCACCACACCCAGTGAACAGTAGGAACTGACAGAAGTGTCTTACTTCTGAACACAAAGGCCGAGTAGCTTTCTAAGACAGCCCTAGCAACAGAACTATTTAGATATAATTCGCTCAGATCAAAAGCAAGCATACAGGAATTGATCAATGCCCGGTTTCAGCGCTCGCGTCTGAAGTCAGGCCACTATAACTACAGCTACTCATGTTCTTCCACCAATCGTCTGCTGCGAACTTCCCAGATGAAGAGGACTTTTTATAAGAGAGATTTTTTTTTTAAATGGGTATTTGCTCTAAGTGAGAAAGATGTTACAAAGCCACCAGGTATTTTTTAACATGCCATGTTAACATATACATGGGCACGTATTTGCATGTGAGTCATGATGAATGGATTTTAAAAAAATTTAAATCGGAAGAAAAAAAAGTAAGTTTGACATAAGATCAGCAAACCAGATGATATTTGTTACCCTGTGAAGCCTGCAAGGTTTGCCAGAAGCCAGGTCACTTAAAGAACAAAGAGTGAATGCAGCTAGGAAAGGCCCTGTGGGAACCATTGAATTTGGTCACTTTTTATTGGGCATTCTTGAAAATCAAAATGATGCCTTCCCTAAAATGAAACACTGGAGGAGTTGTGTAGGGCAACACATTTACAAAGTAAGAAATGACATATCTAAGTGCCCCTTTAAAAACAATGTTCATTAAAAATGCTCACTGGCTCACATATAAAAGTTGGTATTAGAAAATAGTTTAAGTTGCCCGGCCAGCATGGCTCAGCAGCTGAGCACCGACCTAGGATCCAGGAGATCGGGGTTTGATTCCCAGTCAGGGCACAGGCCCGGGTTGCAGGCTTGATCCCCAGAGGGGGGCGTGTGGGAGGCAGCCGATCAATGACTCTCTCATCACTGATGTTTCTCTCTGTCTCCCTCTCCCTTCCTCTCTGAGATCAATAAAGTTATATTTAAAAAAATAGTTTAAGTTAAATATGGTCATTTTGATGACTGGAAGATGCTGTATATAGTCTCATTTCTGTGTAACTTTCATGTTATTTATATAATTTTTAGGTAAATAAAAGTGCTATTTATCCCCATTCTTCCTGAAGTGTTTCTTTAATGTGCTCACTATCCGATCTTAAAAGAGACTGAATTAAACATCTTATTTTAAAAAGTAAAATAAAATCAATTACTTTTGAGAATAAATTTCTCCAATATAGAATGAATAGAATAGAATAGAATAGAATAGAATAGAATAGAATAGAATAGAATAGAATAGAATAGAATAGAATAGAATAGAATAGAATAGAATAGAATAGAATAGAATAGTCCAAATGGGGGCTATGTTCCTAACTCATACCCATACTTCAAGTCCAGATAATAATAAATCAAAATAACAACAAGAAACTAATGAACCCAACACATAACATTTACTATGGACCAGGCAACTATTCTAAATATTTTAATCCTTTCAGCCCTCATGAAATCCTATGAGGGACGATTACTGCTCTGCCTGTTTTACAGATGAAGAAACTGAGATGTAAGAAGCTAGGTAACCTGCAGAGTCCAGGGTCACCTGGCTAGTAAGTGGCAGAGCCAGGTTCCAAGCAAGCACTCTGACTCCTGAGTGAACCCTTCAAGCGCTCCACTGAAGCTGCACCATCTCCTACCCACTGTGAAAAAGCTGGGGGTATCTCACAAAGGCATTTTTAACTCACAAATATCTACAACTAGTTTTCAGAGGAGTAAGGTTCAAGTTGTTCAAAAGCTGGATGCTCAGGATGTGTGACAGGATTAGGAAAAACAAAAGATAAGAATATGATTTTTCATGAGGAAATAAGTGTGGGGAGAGATGGAGGCAAAGGAAAGTACACAACAAAGAAACAAGTCTGAAAATGTGAAACATAAATAGAAGGAATTTTTTTTTCAAAAAAATAAAGTTACTCTAAGAAACAAAGTCGAGAAACACACCGCACTCCACCTTTAACCCCCAACAAACCAGTTCTCAGAAACACTGCTTCCCTGAAGCTGCTAGTTTTGCCCATAAATTTCCCCAAAATTCTTTTCCATTCTCTTTCTGGGCTATTATCTAACTTCAACCACTGGTCATCATCTTTGCTTTTCTAGCTCGTTTTCTCTCTTGGCCATGAACCGAGGCTACTTCCCATGATTCCACACTGAATTTCTGGTTTCCCTTCCTCAGTGATAATCTTAGAAAGCTTGACTTTCCACATCTATGTTTTTAGTTGCCTAAAATTTATCTCTAATACATCGCAACGTTTCATAAAAGTAAACAGAGAAAAAACAAATAGCACACTGCATCAGGAAAAGGCTCCTTCCCACCTCTCCATCATCAGGGCCATTCTCTCCTGCCTTCGGTGAATGGGCCAGTGGACCCTTTAGTTCCATCCACAGTCAATGCTCACTGATCCTTTAAGATATGCCCCTTCCTTCCTATGCCCACTGCTATAAACACAGCTTCGAAGCTTTCACCACCTGCCCCAATTGCTAGAACAGTTGCATAGCTCATGCGCCTGCCCAAAGCTTCTCCCTCTCCTGTGCCCATGTCCAACTGCCAGATCAGCACATCTGGAACATCGCCCTGCAAGATCCACCCAAGGCTCCCCAATGCCGGGTGGATACAACCTTAACCTCCAGAATTTATTTGCAAAGAACCACCTGAACAGTTTTCCCACCCTCATTACCACTGGCTACCTCCTTAAGTGCATTTCTCACTATTCTTCAAGAAGCATTTCCTAATCCCGTCAAAGTGACTAAATTGTGCACTCCCATCTCTCATCTTTGTGGACCCCTTACCTCTGTGCCTTCAATAATAAACAACTTAAAATATCAAGACCTTGGGTATTTTGAATAGTTAACCACTCATATTTATTTATGGGGTGTGGGACTGGAGAAAATTTCACATCTACTGAACGTGTGCCCAAGTGAAAGAAGGAACCTGTGCTAGCTAGGTTAGGCTTCACCTCACTACTGCAGAGCAAGTATTATTAAGCCATTTTATCCCTCACAACAAATGGTGGCATTAAACCATTTGTCTAAGTTCACAGAGCAGACTCTAGGTCCAAAGTTCATGCCAACTGCTTTTCCTAAGTCTCTTCCTTGGCACAGTCCATTTCTCAACCCATTTGGAAGCCAAAGGAAATCTCGCTGCCCCTCTGAACTCAGCCGCATCCCTTCCTCACTGTAGCCGTTGTCTGCCCGCGGATTTTGGAAGCTTCGGGCATCCAGGCAAACTCAGTAACTTAGAAACAAAGGTGTTGTAGCCTTTAATTTCTCTAACGCCAGCGCTGGGACCCTGACTACTGAGGTACGGCCATCACGCTGACAAGTGCACAAAGTGACAGCTGACAGCAGGAAGACGACCAGATACCTATAAAAAGCAGACACGGAAGCTATTAAATGACAGTGGCCTAGGAGCATGAGCCTCTGCTATTTTCTCTGTGCATTCTTCTTCAAGGGAGCACTGTAAGCACAAACACAGCCCCCTGCTCTTCCTATTTTCTGCTCAAACACATGAAGGGAAGGGGGGAGCATTTTCTTCTGGTCCCTTCAGTTTTGTCTTATCAGTCCATGACTGTCTCCCTTTGCTTGTAAAGATGTCCATGTAACACACCAAGGCAACGCTCCGCAATCAGCAATTCTTAACAAATGTCATGTGTTTTTCAGGAGGCCTCCTAAGGCATCGGCCTGTTCTTTCACTATTTTTCTGCAGTGAACTCTTATACACACTTCAAGGCCCAAGGCTACCTCTCCTCCAATGCTTTCCCAGAAGCCCAAGGGAATGTAGATCAGGAGATGCGCACTCACCCCAAGAAGCTGGTGGCACTACCCATTTAACAGCTGAGGCTACTTGGACTCCAGGTTTCCAAGGTCAGGAGCTTTCAAGTTCTCTCTCACTTCAAATGCCAAGTTCTTCCCAAGTGTAGTGTAAGCTCCTGACAATTCACTTCTTTGATGTCAACATAAGGCCTGACATGGAGCTTCTGACTGCCCAGGAATTTGCTTCAATAACATCCATCTCAATAAACACATTGCCTTGTCAGCTACGGACTAGATAAGGAGCCAGGCCACCCTCCCCAGGAAGTGCTTTTTGGAGAGGTCTGCTGGACTTAGATTACTGTTTGATTTCTTAATTTTCCCTTCCTGAACTTTAATTCCTGTTCTTACCTTTTAAATTCACCAATAAAGAAGGAACCTCTAAAACTCTAGGTACCCTACCCTCAACCCCCAATAAAGGCAGAATCCCAGGCCTGTCCCTCCTTTTCTCTCCTTACCCCTCCCCCTTGTTGTGAGGGACTCAGGAATGTACCCTCCAGGACCTGTGAGTAATAAACCTTGTTTTTTTCAAAGTTCCCTGATGGTTGTTGCTGAGATGCTTCTTGTAATCATAGTATGAACCACAAGAGCTGGTCCAGCCACAACATCAGCTCCTAAAGGGGCAATGTCTGTGGGGGGATCTCCCTTCAGGGTCCAGGTGAGTGCCCCCAGGCATTTCTATCCAATAGTATCACTATGCATAGGCTGAGACCAACACTGAACACCAACACTAGGATGTTTTCCCAAAGAACTTCTATTTGTTATTATTTTAAGATATTCCATTCAACAGTCACTCAGTGCTTTGTATAACTCATTTGTTATCTTATTTATAATTCCTAACAGCCCTGTAAGACAGGTATTATTAAACGCAATTTATAGCATTTTGAGCATCAAAGAACCTAGATAATTTGCTGAAAGTCACAGAGGTAATAAGTAACAAAAGCAGGGTTTACACCTATATCTTTTGCATTAAATCTGGTGGTGGTTTCCTCGCAATTAGAAATCCGCCCCCAGGACCTTAAAAGTATCTCCAGCACAGCTTACATACATCATTTCCCTCTATAATTATTGCTGAGTTGTCTTGCACAAGTCCTAGAGTGTGAAATCCTCAAGGAGAGAGATGGTGTCAAATTTAATATTTACACTTTTCATCTCCGCTGTAATGTACCAGATGGCCCATGGCATGGGATGTACATGTGGACAAAGGATCTGGAGTCAGATGGCTGGGCTCAAACCCCAGTTCTGCCATTTCCATGAGAGCTTAGGAGAGTTATGTAACTACTGGGAACTTTACTCTTTTTTTTTTTTTTAATAAATTTAGACTTCAGTAGTAGTATGTACTTCCGAGGGCTGTGAGGATTCATTGAGAAAGCAGGTGACACGGCTAGCACAAAATAAACCTTTTGCTAAAATGAGTGGCTCTTACTGTTATCGGTGAGGTCATTCAGCTCAGGAAGGACTTCTTTCGGCACTATGGCTGGCTGTCCTGCAAAGCATTCCCAGATGAAGCATAATTAGGAATCTCTCCCCCATGCTCCTACTACATCTGAACCCCCATTATCGCTACACAAAATGGCAGGTTTCAGTGTCTATCTCCCAGGCTGCAAGAGACATTCCCAGCATCACCTACCATGCCTCCCATGTGCGCATAAGCCCCCGCCTGGGATACCCTTTATTCTCTCCTCTACTGCGGCAATCCCGTTCATCCCTCAGCAAGAAACTACCACTCCAACCGGAGGCCCCCTCGCTGTCTCGGGCAGTTGCAATTCCCAGAGCAGTTTCTCCACACCTCGACCATTGTACTTACCTCACCATCGTTTTATTTACTCATCTATACCCTTGTCTCTCTAACTAGACTGTGGGCTCTTCCATGTCAGAAATCCCATTCTATTCCTTGTTTTAGGCCCGGCCCATGTAGAACAGAACATATGGCAGATGCTCAAGAACCTTCTGTTTGCATCAATGACTGATGAACAAACAAAGGGAGCAGGGGCTAAACAACACATAACATACTCGTTCAGTGGAATTTGAAGTGTTATGAACTAACCAGGCTTCGGGTCACCAGGCATGAATTGTTGTGACTCCTATAGTATGGAGCCAGGTATTTTGAGAATGGGTCTTCAGGCATCATTTCAGGTTGAAGGGATTACAAGAAAGTATATATGTAGGTAGACACCTGGAGTTGGGGCAAATAAAGTTTTGTTTCTTGTCTTAAGCTGTTTAGAAATCAGAACCATTGGATCATTTCACCATCATCATAAATAATATTCCATGGGGATAGATTTTAAAAACAGACAGAGATTTCGATTGCTCCCTCCTGGAGTGCAGGCTATAGTTTTCCTCTCAGTGCACACTTCTAGAGGCAAGAGAGAGCATAGGAAGGAGGCTGGAAATGGGAAGCAAAGGGGAAGACAAATGCAGACACGAAGATAAAATCAAGAAAGGAACATGGTTTGCATTCCAAAACTACAATGGGAAAGATCTACAGGTCATCTCGAATTTGGACTACAGAGTTGCTTGGCTTTGATCTAAGACTGGACAGCCTGACAGTTTTCACAAGTATTAAATTTAGTTTATAACAATGAAAATAATGTCCTTAATATTTGCCTTTGAGAAAAATCACTCTCTGCTATTTCCCTCTCCCATTACTTGGTGACACTGAAATAAATATAGTAACACGAGAACTAGAAATGTTAAGAGAACTTAGAACATAGTTTATTTTTGTCCCATCTCATAAATAATTATATAGTGAAAAGGGGAGGATATTGAGATCTTGAACTAACAATTCACAATTAAAATCTTCTATGGAATCAATGTGGTAATGCTTTAGGGAAATGTCAGCTTTATTTGTTGGCTGTACTCACACAAGGCATTGCAATAGGTGTAAAAGAAGCTGTAGCTTCTCTTCCTGATATATATATTTTTTTAACATTTTTTTTGCCCTACCAGGCATGGCTCAGCGGTTGAGCATCAACCCAGGATCCAGGAGATCGGGATTCGATTCCCGGTCAGGGCACATGCCCGGGTTGCGGTCTAGGCAGCCAATCATTGACTCTCTCATCATTGATGTCTCTCTCTCTCTTTCTCTCTCTCTTTCTCTCTCTCTCTCTCTCTCTCTCTCTCTCTCTCTCCCCCTCTCCTTTCCTCTCTCTGAAATCAATAAAGATACATAAGGGGGAAATTTTTTTTTTTTTTTTATACATATCTTTATTTATTTCAGAGAGAGAAAAGGAGGGGGAGAGAGAGAGAGAAACATCAATGATGAGAGTCATTGATGGGCTGCCTCCTGCAGGCCCCCGACTGGGGAACAAGCCCGAAACCCGGGCATGTGCCCTGACTGGGAATCAAAGCACAATCCCCTGGATCCTAGGTCAATGTTCAACTGCTGAGCCACCCGAGCCAGGCTCTCCCTGGTATTTTGATTGTCCTTGATACAGTCTGCACAGGGGTGGGCCACACTACACTAATGCAAATGTACATGTATTCATTACAAGTTATCACTTCTTGTCATTGGAAAGTAAAGAAAGTGGATAAAACTTTTAATAACACACTCAAGCTTAGATCTATAAAAACACGTAATGCTTAAATACACAGAGTTAAGCCAATGTGCAAATGAGCAGTTAAGACTATAGATACATGGATTAGATTTGACCTACTGAGTGACAACAGACTCAGCCAGTGAGACTCATACACATTCATGGATTAACGACTTGAATTACCAAGACAGTGTTTGTTCATCAGCCTTTCCTTTTACAGAAAAGCTAATTATATCTATGAAGTATTCCTCTCTGATCTTGGAATGTTCATTCTGACTTCAAGAAAAAAATAACTTGCATAAAATATTGAACCAAATCGGGAAAATCAACATTCTTCCAAATACAGGACTACTAAAACATGTAGCCAAATCGGACTACCTTTGCCAAAAAAGATGGAGGGGGGAAAAAATAAAAATAAAAATAAAAATCAAGGCTACAGACACAATCTTCATTGCCTAAAATTTCTAGGACTACTCCCATTTTTAGGGTCAAAAATGAGGGATAGGCAAAGGTAGAGTGCAACAATGAGATGCTCTATACTAATAACGAATACATTTGGCTTGGGAATTTTAAAGAGATCATAAATCTTCTCAACTCCCGCACTTACCTAGTTTTGTATTGTGTAAGCTAATTTAAAATAAATCCTTACACCTTGAGCATTTCCCCACTGAGGAAGGTAGTCAGGAAATAGCTTGAACTAACACCCAATGATGTTGTTAAGGAAACAAAACAAATATATTATCTGTTTCCTAACCTCAGGAAGCTGGAAACAGGTTGAGGACACCAAAGAGAACATTTAAAAATAAGTCAAGAGCATTTAGAAAGCAAAATGCAGACCTTAATAAAATGCATATTAAGAAAATGAAAGAGCTCAGGCATGTGAGCTCTCTTCAGTATTCTCAAAGCTGGTATCAGGAATAATTAGAAACAGTAAACAAGATTGTGAAGGAGGTAAGTGCTGTGATTAGTTGAGTCAGAGGCATCAGGTATTCCATTTGGGGAAGTAGTATGTGACAGGCACATTAACAGACTATGTAACTCTGTGCACAAGTGAGGACAACCAGACTGGCCTGGCTCAAATCAAAGTACAGTTCAAATTCACTGAACACTGAGTATGAAAACAATGGGGGTCAGACAGTGAACTTCTAGGTAACCATGGCAAACAACAGAAACATGTGAGGAATTACTAATTTTTGTCATAATCAACAGTGCTATGGCTATTTTTCATCTAAAACAAATATTATAATTTTATTAAATGTATAAAATAGGCCTATATTTTAAATGTTTTATGGAAACGTTTGTTCATGGAGGCCTGAGCCTCTAAATTAAGAGCTGAGACAGAAGAATCAATAATATTCCACTTGGAAGCTGCAGGACTGAATGAATCGTGAAACTCTTAGCAATCTCTGTTTACTGGAAATGAAAGAATTTTCCCCTCCACAGTGGTCAGATCTTTTCTTTAAAAGTGGACAATTTAGAAATACTACCTTCCACCTTTATTTTGAAAATGAACTGTTAGAAAATATTACATTGTTATCACTGATTTCTTTTGTAGCCTATGTCTCCTCCTCACAGCAGTCAAAGCCAATCCCTGAGTCACTGCCTTCTTTAATTTGTCATTAACTTATCCCCCCCCCCCCCATTCTCAAGTGTACCTTTCATCGCGCATTAGGGCACAAATAAACAGTTTTATAACAGACACCCACAGAAAGATGATTCCATAAATCGCATTTTAAAGTTCACATTTTGCGTGGAAAAACCAGAACAACTGATACCCACACTAACATCTCTTGTATTTACTACATGGTGCTTAGACCGAAAGAATTCATTCTTCGAAAATGGAGAAAAACACAAACAAACCATAAAGAACGAGCGGCGCCGGGCCATCCTTCAGAAGGGCAACAGGCAAAATCATTTTCTGGCCCCCAGTTTCTCTGCCTGCAAAATAGGATTGCTGTAGTAAGTGCTAGCCAGGTAACAGACTCTGCAGGGAGGCTGATCAGGTAGCCATGGTGTCCGTGGTGTGGAACATATTCTTTGCAAACAGATGACAAAGAACTGACTGCGCCGCTGGACCAAAAAGAATGCCTGCTGCTACGATAGGCAAACGTTATTGACAGAGAGAAAAATGATCACGTCTTGCATGTGGCAAGCACTATTTCAAACACTGCAAAATATTAAATCAATGGCCACCATAAGCCTAAGGGGTAGATTCATAATTACCTCCATCTTAGAGACAAAGAGACTGACAGATTAAGTACCTTACCCAAGATCACACCAGTTACAAAGTGGTAGAAGTGGGTTTTGAACCCAGGGAGTCTGGCTCCAGAGCCTCCTTTCCTAACTCTGCTTCTCTAACCAACCCAGTTCTATCTGTTGGTGGGTCTTTACTTCCCTTTTTCTCATGACCACCTGCTGATGAACATAAAGTACAAAAAAACCTAAGTGAAGGTCACTGATTTTTATTCTATCATAAAGGGGGCTACCTTGGCCAGAGAAATGCGTCTATTCACTGTTTCATTTTTATCATTAAAGACAATTAGAAAACTAATATATGAGGAGCTTGGCTTTATTCAACAACAATAAAAACTATTACAAATACTAAAGGGATATAGTTTTCCACACCAAGAATGATTAATGTGTCTTCCATAAACTGAGCATTTCTTTCTTTATGGGGGGAATCATTAATATGAGTTGGTTCTCTCTAACACACTGTCACTCCCCCGCCCCAAAATCAAACATATTCTCAGAAAACTATGGCAAAAAATGTGCATAAAAGAAATTTTAGTGTTTTTTCTTCTTTCGTGATAACACCACAGTCTATTTGCATATTCTGAACAGAAATATTACAATGTTTAAAGGCTAATATATATTAATTACTACCTTTATTTAGGTACAGTATAAAATTTTCTTCAGTGCATAACTATCTTTATTGACTGGCAAGACACGCAGCTGAAATCACAGGAACTAGAAGCTAAGAATGCCCTTTAAGGAAAAAGCATTTCCTTCCTCTGTAAAGTGCTGTCATTTAACTATGAATATAGCCTCCCACAATTTAATCTGATAAAAATAAGCCAGCCTTAGTGGACAATGACATTTGTCATAAAAGCATGAATTACACAAATGATAGCTGTTGCCTACCTTAGACACTGCAGCACTAAGTTCCCCATCTTACCTTTAATGTTTATGCTATCTATTGAAATATCTATTCGAGGCAGGAATATTAAAAGTATGACATTTAATATAATCAAAATAATCACAATCATCAGATGAAATGAGAAGATCCAACAAAGTACATAAGACATTGAAGATTGTTAAGAAAATGGAGATGATACGGAGATGGGGGTATAAATACAGCCTTGCCTAGAGAAAGGGCAATGATGGCTCAAGGTCTTCTGAAGACCCATGAAACTCACAACCTCTCAGAAAATAAAGAACATCTCTGTGCAAACTTTGGAGACTCTGAGATGCATCAATAACCAATAGTAACCAAAAGAGTCATGAAATTCCTATATGCTATACAAAGTTTAATAGGATTTAATACTGCAATGACAACCTTGACTAAAAACCAAGATACTGGCGAGCCATAGGGTATGCATCCAAAACCTAAGTTAAAAGGTCATTTACACCATGGAACTGCAGGGATGAGGAAATATGATGTCGTACTTACCACCCAAGCCTCTCTCACACACTGAGGACAAAGAATTCTGAGGGGTAATTTCATAATACTTATATAACTTCCAGGTACCGCTGATACTGTTGTAATTAGCTATCTATTAATAATAGGAAAGGAACAAAGGGAAGGCCAGACATTACAGGCATGTTATTTGGGCACCTTCGCTAGGAAGCTGCAACTTTGCACTCCCCAGGGAACCACTGGCCCATTCCCTGCACATCACTGGGGGAAGGGGTCCAACAAAGGGGAGACAGATTCATGCACAGTGAAGTTGGGTGACTAAGGAAGGTACCTATCAGTCAAGCCTGGGGAACCATGGATTAGCCAGAATGGATAGAGCCAACGAAAGCCCAGTAAAATTGGGGAATACATAATCCCCTAAATAAAGGACTTCACTCTCTTATGACTCTGGTCCTGTGGCTTGCTTTTGGCTTCCTTGCATTTGCCTATGTTTCCTTCATAGTCATGTGGCTCTGCAGACCCCACACACAATGGACTGATTGACTGCAGCAAGAAACACAAACTAAGCTAGCCTGATGCTGGACTGGACTATGGCCTAACATGTCACAGAAACTTTGGACACTGGTTCTGATTCCAGCCCTACTGAAGCCCCAGCTACACTTCTATAACTGGACTAAGGGAAATGGGACTTTGTAAACTCAAGGATTTCATTCCACACAAATAAAAATTACTCATCCCCCTGTGCGAGTCTCAGAAAATTCTTTTTCTCGGGATATTGCAAGAAACCCACTCCCATGACCAACAGATGGGGACATGGTCCTGTCCCCACCATTAACACCACAATCAATGCATCTTCAAGGATGCATGAATTTAAAATACTTCTCCATATGGTACATCACCAGGACATACATTTGCAAACAAGTACGGAGAAAGACCTACAGAGAAAGTGATCTTTATATAGATTAACCTAAGAATTTTCTATTCAAGTAATTTACTGATATAAATAAAAGAGGCAATCCTAGATCTGTTGCCACTATATTCACATGTCCCCTATATTCATGTCCACCCTACAATACACCTCTCTGGAATATTGGTTATTTTGGGCTGTTATTTTCTGAGAACTGCAGACACAGGAGATGCTCCAAAAACCAAGTAGAAGTTACCCTTTTGTAAGAGAAATATACATTAATCAGGGAAATCTCCATTTGTAAAGGTGTCTGCCTCTCTGTATCAGGAAAGAGAGGATGCCTAAAACTCTACAAACTTATCAAAGAAGGCAGCTAAGACTTAAATCTGCCTGACAACCTTGCCCTTGTTTACCAGGCTTTTCCTGGGCACCTTCCACTGGTTCCCCACCCCACTCAACATCTTTTGTCTTTAGCTGAAGATGGTATGCAAAGTGGTACTTGGGCCACCTCAGAGGTATCTACCCATGTTAGTAAGCTCGTTTGTTTTTCTTTTGTTAATCTGCCTTTTATGAGAGGGTCTCAACCAAGAAGAACCTAGAATGGTAGAGGGAAAATTATTTTTCCTCCCTTACACCATATACTCATTATATTTCAATATTAGGCCTTTTGAAACTATTATGTTTAGTATAACCATCTCCTTAAAAAGGGCCAGGATGGAAAAAAAACAACAACACATCACCATATAACATCATCTCTTGTTTAGGTGGTAGGTGACAAATCTATCTGCTGACAAAATTTACTGTAGTAAATAGGTGACAGGGAAATTTTGAACAAGAAAATAAAAATATATTCCAGCCCTGACTCAGTTGGTTGGAGTGTCACCCTTTAACCAAAAGGATGAGGGTTCGATTCCCAGTCAGGGAACATACCCAAGTTGCAGGTTCAATCCCCGGTAGGGGCACATATGGGAAACAACCAATCAGTGTTTCTCTTGCTCTCTCTTCCTCTCTCTCTAAAAATCAATTAAAAAACATATCCTCAGGTGAGGATTAAAAACATATATATATTTAAATATGTGTGTGTGTGTGTGTGTGTATATATATATATATAACAGCTTTTCTTTATTGCCTTTGTTTTGAGACTTTACTAGTTTGAAGTGTGACTTTGTAAATAAAATTATAGATGGCTAAATTCAACATCGAATATCAAGAACACATTATGGTCAATAATTACCAATGCTTCTGGAATATCTACACAACTACGTCTCATCAAAACACATGGCATATATACATAGTCACTGAGGATGACGTATCTATAGCAATTTAAATTAAATATCTATTAAGTAAGAACTGTAACTGTGACCACTAAGTTTTGACACTTACACACTCTAATTAAGGCAATATTTAATGAACTAGTGGTTGTTACTAAGAAAAATAATGAGCAAAATCTGGCCTTATCATTAGACAATTTCTTAAAAAATGTGACAGTATCGTCAGGGAGAATTCAACTACCTAGTTAATTTCTGTCAACACTTTACTGACAAAAATGCCCTAATAGAATCCTTGACCTTCAATAAAGAGTTTAAATGCATGAAGCACAAATCATTAAGTATTTTTCAAAAGCATACAACAGCAATTTTGACATTTTACAAGGTCATTTTTCAGAAACATAAATGGATAAAGGTTCCATTCTGTAAAATCACTAACAGAACTTTTATTAAATTCTATAAAATTAAAATTAATAAGGTCAATCATATTCAATGTTTTCTTTACTGGCATCAAAAACTATGTGACAAAAATAATTTAAATCAAAAATGGCCATTTCCGCATCTGACCATTGTATTCAAGTGTGAATGAAGTAGTCTAAGGCTGGATCTTTTACTGAAGAACTAACTTCCAAAAGAACTACTTTGAATTTCACAGGTTCTCAGCTATTTGTCTGACTGTATTTTTATCTCTATGTAACTAGTAGAGATAAATAAGCATGTAACTTGAGAAGGCACTTATAAAAATCTAGGGTGTAAGTACAATGGAAACAAATGAGTGATTTGGGTTTTTAAGCTTTTCTCTTTTTTTCAAGGTTGGTCACGTAAACAGGACTGTCTGCTTAGATTAGGTTTGGGTTTGAGAATGCCAGATTTTTACAATATTTTTCATTAACTAAAGTCCTAGATTCAAAAAATATATTCTTCAGGTATTAACTGCCTTAACCAATATAAGAACACATTCGAATATTTCATCTCTAGAGGAGGCCAAGCTAACATATGCCATTTATTTGTCGACTGTCACCTTTGCAACTTGTGATGTACGTGTGCATAGCTATAATGGATTCTGCATTAATAAAATGTGGCAATTGGCCATAATGAATTATATTCCAAAGTGTGGCTGAGAATATCCAGTGAGGGTTCAACTACTAAACAACCTCCCAAATCCTCATCTCCAGGCCAGATTGCTCTGGGAGTTCCAGACCACACGCTTTTCTAGATGCTGAACATCTCCACCTGAGTATCATACTAAACAGGATCCACAGTTCAGTCCTTCTTTCTCCTACCAAAGCTTGGATCCCTTCCTTACATTCCTAATGACTGGGACCCCAGGTAACGGCAATGGTCCTAAACTCCAAAGAATTCCAATCTGGCTTCCATCCAAGCCAACCCTTGGAAAGTCCTAATGTTAGTCTCACTAACATGCTCCAGGCTGCCAAATCTAAAAGATTTTCTGTGGTCCTCATCTAACTTCTCGGCAATATTCTACATGATGAAACCCTGTCTCTTCTTTCTTCCTGAAATATTTTCCTCTCTTGGCTTTTGCGATGCACATTTTTGTTGTTCTGCCATTTCTTTTGCTGGCACTTCCTGTGCTGGCTTCTCTTCCACTGGCCCTTGAAACGTGGGTGCTTCCCAGGGATTAATCCTGGGCCCTCTCTTTTCTCTCAATACAATTCTTCTTTGGGTAACGTGGAGGCTAAACTAATACCTTTTCCTCCCACCTTCTAAGTTCTTCTAGCTGGGCTAATAATTCAAATGACAGAGAGCAGATTAACAAGAAAAAATCCAATTTTAATGCATGTACAAGGGGAATTCACATAAGCACGAAAATCCCAAAGAAAGTAAGGTAAAATTAGGCAGGTATGACGCTTTGGAATAAGGAAAAAAGGGGAGAGCTGGATCTCAGACTTAAAATGGGCAATTTATAGGTAGTTGAGTGTGGCAAAAAAAATTCCCACTTGGTGACACAGAAACAATGGGACACAAGGGTGACCCAGCCCCCGCCGGGAGCACTCCCATCCTCAGTTCTCAGTTCTAATCAGGCTAAGTGGATACCCCAAGCTTTCCTTCCTGGTGCAGCCTTTCCATCTGAACCTCTAGGGCAGGAAAGGGGGAGGGTCCAAGGTTCTTTCTGAGTTGTTTGTTTCTTAATAACCAGCTTAAAATCATTATCGCAAAGAGCGGTTTTAGGGTGACAAAACTTGTGTCCCTTTCAGTAATTGCATCCATTCTCACGGTATTAAATTTCATATACACGTAGATGAATGTCTCTCTCAAACCCAGGTATGCTTCTGAGCCCCAATTATCCATATACAACTGCCCATGAGATGGAGCCACTTATCTTATAGCTCACACTTGGTAGAAACCTGACTTTCCTTTTTCCCTTTCTCTATAATTAGCACTATTATCCACCACCTGCAAAACAGATCTTCCTTTACTGCCTTCTTCCCCGTCTCACCTCCCCAGGGTTAATGTCATTAATAAGGGTTAATTTCACTTTCTAAATATCTGGCTTCCTCCTTTACATTCCCACTGCCACTGCTTTAGTTCAAGTAATTAGAATCCCTCAATTCAACTATTATTTTAAAATCTCCCTGCCAAGGATGTGGAAAAAAGGGACCCTCATGTACTGTTGATGGGAATGCAAACTGGTGCAGCTACCATGGAAAACAGCATGGAGAGTCTCCTCAAAAAATTTAAAATGGAATGCCTTATGACCCAGTGATTCCACTTCTGGGAATATGTTCAAAGAAGCCCAAAACACTAATTCGAAAGAATCTATGCACCCCTATGTTTATAGCAGAGCAATTTACAATAGCGAAGATCTAGACACAGCCCAAGCGCCCATCAGTAGCTGAGTGGATTAAAAAGCTGTGGGACATTTACGCCATGGAATACTATGCAGCTGTAAAGAAGAAGGATCTCTTACCCTTTGGCATAGCGTGGAGGGACCTGGAGAGTATTATGCTAAGCGAAATAAGCCAGGCAGAAAAAGACAAGTACCATATGTTTTCACTTATATGTAGAATCTAATAAACTAAATAAACTAACAAAATAGAAACAGACTCAAAGACAGCTGTCAGAGGGGAGGGGGGGATGGCGGGCTGGGTGAAAATGGTGAAGGGATTAAGAAAAAAAAATTTCCTGGACACAGACAACAGTATGGTGATTACTAGAGGGAAAGGGGGGTAAGCGGAGGTAAGAAAGAATAAAGGGGGGATAAATGGCAATACAAGGAAGACTTGACCTGGGGTAGTGAACACACAATATAATATACAGATGATATATTATAGAATTATACACCTGAAACCTGTATAATATTATTAAGTACTATCACCTCAATAAATCCAAGACAAATAAAAGCAAAAAGTAAATAAATAAAAAACCTCCCAAATGCTCTCCCAAATCTTTCACTTTCCATTCTAAAACACAATTTAATCATACCATCACAAAACCCTAATTATAAATCCACTGAAGGTCAACCATAGGCCACAGGAAAAAGGTGCTTTGCCACCAAACTCTAAGCTGCCATCTCCCTCCTGTCCTTCACACCACTTTCTCCAACCAACCATTTGATACCTTGCTCCCCAGCATGAGATGCTTTTTCGTACCTACGCTTGTTTACATAGTTCCATCTACCCTGAATGCCCTTCTCTTTTTAGAAAAAATGTACATATACCTCAAGTCCCAATTCAAAGTCTTTGTGACACAGCTTTAATTATTGTTCAGTAATAAGAATATCACCCTTTCATGGCCCTTTTATGGCAGTGATCACACTGTATTATAGCAATTGCTTTATTTATAGCAGATCTTTTATGTATCTGCCTTTCTTTTGAAAAATAATATACTCCTTGAGGATGCATGCCGTATCTTGCTCATCTTACCGTATGCCTAACTGCAAAAAGCAAGGTGGTCAGAGAGCTGAGGTATTGGCTATTGCCTGTCTTCACCAATAAACCTATAATAGGAGGCGCTTCTCCCCTGGATTAGCATCGAGCACCCTCTAATAGACCACAACCAGAGTGTCTTGTCACAATAGTGTGGTATCAGTTCCAAGGAAAAAGGCAAAGAGTTTTTATTTTTATAAATACTTTATTGATATTTGTAAATCAAAGAAAAACGAAATAGATTCCATGTTTTCTCTATCATAAAGTCATTCTAACATTGCTCATTCCAACATGTCTTTTGAGAAAGAACATAGGAGTTGTTGCTAGCACAGGAGTAACTGCCTAACACTTTGTATAGGACCATGGAAGCACTCATGATATGGTTATTTATAAACTCAACTTTGTTAGGCCAGGATCTGCTCTGGATCTTCTTCCATACATCTTTTCTACTAGGGGGAAATTTCTAGACCTCTTTTTTGTAAATACGTTGATTTTTAGAGAAAGGGAGGAAGGGAGAGGGAGAGAGAGAAACATCAATGAGGGAGAAACATCATAGATCAGCTGCCTCCTGCACACCCCTAATGGGGATCCAGCCCACAACTGGGCATGTGCCCTGACCAGGAATCATACCAGTGACCTCTTGGTTCCTGGATCGATGCTCAACTGCTGAGCCACACTGGCAGGGCTCTAGACCTCTTTTCTGATTCCCCACATAGAGACACTGCCAGTGTTCTGCCCTTATACTACCTTCCACATAAGTCTCCTGCATTAATTCTGCCTGTATGCATTGGTCATATCACTACCCAGTACCATCCCCTGAGCTGCAACCAGTTGTGACCATCACACATGGATAACTATGGACGTAAAAAATGCAAAGCAAAAGCAGACTGTCTGATAACAAAAAAACACTAATAAAACCTCACATAAAAGGAATGCGAAAACTACTGACATTTGGGGGCACGGTAGGGAAAGGGTGGGCAGGCGGGTCATTCTGTACCATGACCATGGCCAAAAAGGGAAAGAAGCGTACTGGTCTGAAATATAACATGCGCACTGTTATAAAATGTTACCCATTATCTGAGTTTTGTGTGGCGAATTCTTCTCTAAATCTCCTACCGAAAATACTTTCAATTAGAGCATCAAAAGGAATATGGCAGATAATATGGCTGCTGGTAAAAAGAGAAAGTATAGATATCTGTCTCCACTATGCTTTCTTTATCTTGGTTATCACTGCTCTTTATCTAATAACCGTTTGACAGTTCTATGGAGGTTTAATGCCAACTAACCAATCAGGACACCATCATCAATAATCTGCCTTGTTTGATAGGTCCAAATGGATCCAAGTCCCCTGTACTCATCACTTAACATTTCAGGCTAAACAGTGGCCTAGCAGCATGCTCACCAGGATACCCCCCTGTCCTTGTGAAGCATATAGCTAGGAACTTTCAATTAGCATTGCAAACCTCAGGAATTACGAACATTTAGGCAGGATGTGGGTCTTAATGCGCATGACACCTGGCGATGCATATATATATCTTCCAGGGGAAAAGACAGTGAGGGCAACTCTTTGGAAAGACATCACAGACCAGGATTTTCATTACTCCCTTGCTGTGCTCTAGATCCTTTGGAATCTTCTTTCTAAAGAAATACTTGTAAGTCAAAGCACAGTAACTGCACTTAAGGTACACTGACGTTTGTACCACCCCAGTACTTCAGAGATGGAGAAAACAAACTGTTGGTTGTGTATGTGCTCACTTACACACAATGAGTTGTTTCCCCCAGTCGTCCATTATGGAAATGGAGTTTTTGTAACGTACTGACTTCTAAGAGCACTACATTGATTAAACAGAAAACCTCTTACAGCTACTGCTATGGTGTTACTTTCTCCCCAGTGAAGAGGAAGAAAAACTAAGTGATGATTTATTGCAGAGCCTGATGGAATGTTAAAGGGAAAATGATACCGAGGCAATTAGCAAATTCATAAATTATAGTTAAAAAAAAAAAAAAAAGAAAGAAGGCCATGAGACAGAATGCCTTGGTTTGAATCGTCATCCTTCCCTTTATTATCTGTGTGGATCTTGGGCGAGTTATGTAAGTTCTCTGTTCCCTCTATTCCTCGTCTATAAAAGGGGACTATAATAGTAACCTGGAAGAGTTACTGGGAAGGTAGAGCGAGGTCACGCATATCAGGCAATCATAAGGACTCTTGGCACAGAGTAAGTGCTAGGTAAGCATAAGTCGTTCTTTTCACTTCTCTCCCAGCCTCCTCTTGTAAATTTATTTATTTAAAATTGGATTTTCTTTGTAATGTACAAGACTATGATCATTCCCCAGGGGTCAGAAGGTATGCAAATTGCAATTCAAGTTGTTGCATTTTGAAGGGGCTGCTGAGAAAAGAGAGAAGATGCTGAGATATATTCCAGATCCCAATGATATTGACATAGTAATTATAGCAAATAGAACTCTCCAGGGTAACATCTGCCTCATTCCCAACAAAGAGAAATTAAACGCCCTCTGTGGAATTAGCTTCCTGCAAGCAAAGGACAGGTAGCGAATGAAGCACAGCGTAGGAAGCACAAGAGAAAACACTTCAAGGGGAGCATGAGGAGTAAAGGCCAGTGGAGCCATGTGCTGGGGCCGCCCACTGTATGGCCTGACTGGGCTCTCTGGAGCTATGACACTATTGTGCAAATTAGAGAAGCGCGGTCTCTGGCAGGATGCAGACCTGTGGGTACAGTTTGTCAGATAGGGTCTATGCCAAATTGTAGCCCCTAGTGGGATGCTCAGCAGGACACCCTTGCTCAATGAACAACCATAACGGAAGCCCTGGACCTTCAGTGCCACACCCCTAGCAGGAGCTTTTGAGGAATCTGGAAATGGGAAGACTGTGATCTTCTGAGACTGCCACTAATCACTTTTTCTACTGCTCAGCTTTCCACTTGCCCTAGGTTGAGCTTGGCTTTTTCCCTTTGTTAAAGTCCCAGCATGAGAGAATTACTGAGCAGCTCAAAATCCGCTTTAATCTAAAGTATGCAAGAACAACTGAGATTGGATGTAGAATTGTAGACAAGTTATATAAATTTAAGAATGTGTTTGTGTGGGCAACTTACACAAGACGATAAAACATGTTGGCTACCCTTCCAAATACATATACACATGCATGATTATATATATGTATGTGTATATATATAACTATATATATCATATATATCGTATATATCCATAATCGTGCACGTATATATATATAAAACATATATATGTTTTAAAATCTCCATTATGATACCATTTCTAAAACCCCCCAAAACCCACACAACTCCTAGAATTGTGTGATTCCTTTCATATATTAATTACTAATTGCAAATGATAAGCAAACACTGGAAACAAAGGAGACCAGTTACCTAAAAGAGTTGGTTTGAAACTTTCTTATGTACTTTCCAGAGGCCTTCCAAAAGAATTTCTTTGGCATTGACTCATCAAACAAACTGAGCTATCTCAGATGCAAGTTAGCACATCGCAACGGCAATATACTTTCCACAAGCTCTAGAATGCTGTTTGAGAACATCGTACAGAGAAGTTACATTATCTTCTCCATGCACATCTCCAATGCTTTCACCAATGAAGTTGTACTGGTGCTAAAATACCTCTCTGCCAAAGTGAAATGAAACAAAATATTACAACTGGATTTCAATGGTGACTGACAACTTTAGAAATCTCCACCAACCCAAGAAAGGATTCCAATTTGGTGCTCAGTTTTCTAGGCTATAAAAGAGAAGTAACCAACAATCACAGCTGCTTTACCAACTCCATTTCTTAGGACGAAGTTATCAGAGACATGGCTGCGTAGACATGGGAGCACCAAGAAATGAATGAGAGGGCCCTTTGGTATCTATCACAAATAATAATGCAGCCACAGCAAGAATATACTTCCAAGTTTACACGAATGTCTTTGTCACATATGTATAATCCGTTTGAGCTATTTCTCAATTATTAATAAATGCTAAATTTACTCTCAACTCCTAGAACAAGATAATGAATAATCTTTAAAAATTCCCTGGAGAAAGGGTATTATTTCTAGCTGCAGAGAAGACTTCGCAATATGGAGCTTCAAGTCATTTAGTGGACACAGCAAAAGAAATAAGGTGCACTTCTTTCTGAACTTGATGGGCTTTCTATCAGTACACCTTCAGTGCCCCTGAGACACAAAGAATGGAAAGCTCTTCCTTAGATCACAGATTTAGGCGGAATAAGAATAAAATTCTCTCTTCACCAGAACAAAATTGGTCTCTTCCTAATTAATTCACACCTGGGACACAGTGTGACCTCAGCCTAGAGTAAATCAAAAGAAACACTTTGGTCAAATGAGGTGCAATGTTCACTTGACCAAATAGTTAAACACAGAGCAAAAAGTCAAGGTTGTCTTTACGTTCAAATCGAAAGAGGCACAAGCCCCTAGAGTTCGAGCAAAGGTTAATGCTAAGGTGACACGTTTTATTTCCGTGCATCAGCACTGAGCTAACTCAAGCTGCACTGCCCTTAATACCTTTGGAAATATTAGCATATTACAGCCAAAGGTGGTTTTATGTGGATCATCACATGGCTTTGAGCCTCTGCCCATTCTTCCCTCAACACTACTGCCCTAGGCCTTTTCTGATTCAGTGGCTAAAAGAGGATGTTTACTGGCCAGCACTTTATTTGGTGGAGCCTCAAACCTACAAGTGATCGCTGATTTCCCTGTGTTTTTCTTATCCCCTGCACTCAACCCATTAAGTCCTGTAGGTCTCTGCTTCTGAAGACTCATGTTTTAAATTCCCCTACTCATATTGCTTTTCAAATTACTTTCCATAACCATCACACTTAATCTTCCACCTAAATAATTCTCTATCATATTACTGTATTTTATATTCTTTAGAATACTTAATGCTATCTGAAATTCATATTAATTTAATTATATGCTATTATTACATCTTTTCTGTTAGACTGTAATTTCTAAGGGAATCAAGATCACATCTGCCTTAATTACAACTATAGCCTCTCCCCACTCAAGGCCTAGACTGGCATCTAACACAGAGTAGGTGCTTAATATATACACTCATAAATATAAGAATGCATAGATAATAAATTTACTGATTACTATTAAGGGACTCAGAGTTTCTAGGCTATTTATTACATACATTTCTGAGAAAATATAAGGGGCTCCCTCAAAAAAATCCATTACTAATTCTGTGAACAAATGCCTAGTATAGTAGCAAGCATAGTACACCACCCTTAACAGTCTTTATCACAATCCAAGTTTTCCCTTTATTGGATACTCTAATTGCTGTCCTCTCCACTCCCATTTCCAAACTTCAAAATACGGATCGACCCCAAAGTCCACTGGAACCTTTTTGATCATACTAAGTAACAGGAAGCGACGAGAGCCCTGGGATAGAAATGGGGCAGAAATAAGAGAATAGCTAAATAGAAGGTTTCTGGAAAATATTCTCTATTGTACATATAGTGGCTCAGTTAACATACAATAGTGTAAGCAGGTCTAAATAACAACATCAAAATAATTGAGATCCTAGGAAATTCGGGAAGGTAGTTGAAGAAATAGTTATCTTGAGTCTAAGTAAGGGCCTAAACTACAGAAATACAGAGATGCTGTCAGGATAAAACAAGATAAACAAATCCCTTTCCACTTGGAGAGTTCACACTTCCTCATTCTGTGGGTCACAGGCCTAATGGAGCAATAAGCAATCTGTGAAAACTAGTAGTATATAGCATCTGATAGAAATTCAATACCTATTTTTTGAATGAGCAAATGAGACAAGGAGGAAAGCGTGAATGGCAGTTTGGAAGCACTGCTAGAAAAATGCTGCTATCTCAGTTCTACAGTAAATTAGTCTCTACATAGGCCATCATTATTTATTAATATGAATCCAAGGCAATGTAGCTCCCAAGACCTGAGCATCGGTTGATCCAAGATTTGTGAAATGTGAATGAGTCACTATGTTGATGATGCAGGTATCTGGGTCCACTGAGGAAAAGGAGATGTCTGAGGGAAACAGGAGGAAGGGGGACTATATTACAAAGTTCAGGATTACTGAATTTAGACTTATTACACTATCTGCAAGGTTGATAAAAAGTTTTCTCTTTCATTAAAATTTAGTCTCAAAAAAAATCTCCACTACTTAGTAATGGAGATCAGTATTGAACATCTCTTTAGAAATGCATTGTCCACACCAGCAAACTCTGTAGAGCAGTTAGCCTATTACTATATGGTTTATTTCACGTGAAGCTGTTGCCTTCACTAAAAGGTATTAGTGCATCAAAATATTGTCTATTTTGACTGGTAAAGAATTGTCTATTATTACATGTGCCCCAGTTGCCTACTTACTTCTACATGGTAAGGAAAACAGGTTGCTTTAATTCTATAAATTTCAGGGTATGCGTCTTTAAGAGTAAAAGTATTGTTAATAGATCCATTTGTACTTTTGTACTTCTATTTTTGTATTTCTATGATGCAAGTATACATAATATAAGTAATAAAGCAGGGCATATTTTCATTTCCTTCCCAAACATCACAACGATGAATTTTAATACGATAAGTACTGATGTCCATAAGCAGCCATTCCACAAACTCCAATGTCCTAGCAACTCTTGTTTTCTACATGGAATGTCTTGGTTCCAAGGTAAATTTCCTTAATGGAATTGTTCAAGCTAAAATTTGCTCAGAAATACTCAAAGCAAGCTCATTCTGGGTAATTATGATAGATTTAATTATTAATGTGTAACTATTAATATATTGCAAATGCACATATTATTAATATCACCACGTATCAAACCTCATTTATATAACCTCTTTTGATGGCTCACATTTAAAATATTTTATGTAAACCCTCTTGTCTGACCTTGATTCAAAATTGGAAACTATAGAAAATGTAAAGGGAATGCATATGGATACCAATCACTTTAGTGAGCTAGTACTGATGGCCATTAAACAGTGATTCTTATAAATGATCAGGTGCTTCTTATAAAAAAAACAAAAGTGACATAGCATGATTTCTATTTAATAACTAATTTGACAACCGTTAGAAAATTAAGCTTTCCCCAACTTTTTAAAGCAATCTATTTGAAACAGTATAAAAAGATGGACGCTAAGTTGACATATTGTTTTTTAGAACTCTTTTTTCCTTTAATTTATCTTTATTGTTGAAAGTATTACAAATGTCCTCTTTTCCCCTACATTGATCCCCTCCACCTTGATCCCCCCCAGACCTTCACCACACTATTGTCTGTGTCCATGGATTATGCATATATGCATATAAATTCTTATGTTACTCTCTCCTCACCTACCCCTGCCTTCCCTCTGAGATTCCCCCAGTCTGTTCCATGCTTCTATGTCTCCGGATCTGTTGTGTTCATCAGTTTATTTTGTTCATTAAATTCCACATATAAGTGAGATCATGTGATACTTGTCTTTCTCTGACTGACTTAGATAAGTTGGCATATTGATTCCTTTCAGTCAAACAAGCAGGCTGGCACGCCTGCAACTGCCACACACAGTCACCTCCCAGCGGACATGTGGAAATGACCTTGGATCTCAAAGCCCCACACTATTAAGAAAGCATTAATATTTGCATAACAGCTGTGAAGAGTAATTTAGGTAGTTAGATTACAGCATTTCTAGGAGTCACACAAACTGGATTCCTTCAAGAAGGTAGAAGAATATGTCTGAAAGAATCTAACCCTATGTGGCCCCTCCTGTTAGAGTGGATGGTAGGGGGTAAAGCAAGACATATATCTATATATATCTATATAGATACAGATCAAGACATGGTGATATCAGCTTAGAATCTTCAGCTTTTAATATAGCAGTGAAATAAACCTGCAAAACATCTTGTAGCATTTCCTTAAAAAAGAATTCTGAAACCCCTGCGACAGCAGTTTCAATAGGAAAGACTTTTGGGTAAGAATCACTACACAATCGGAGGGGTTCAAACAACAACGGCAACTTCTTTGAAAGCTTTTTCGTGTCCTTCTCAAACTGCAAGTGTCACCCTCAAGATTTGATTCTAAAATAAGTACGCTTAGATACCAGGTATTCAGACTCAAAAACAACTCAGACAGAAATGTGGATAGTCCAGAAATTCTCCCTCAGCCCAAGGATGTCACTGGGCCATTCTCTTTCCGGCTGTCACACCCATGCTGGCTTTCAGATAAACCCCAGACCTGCCTGCCTGGGCATGTATCAGGCCCGTGCAACAGGACTGCGGCTTCTTCGATATATGCTTCATAAATATGCAAAAGGGAACTAGATTACCAACTAGATTTACACCATGTAAATGAACTGGAGCCTGGCTGTTTGTATAGCAATTAAAAGCACTGGGTTAAACTCAGCTTTGCTACCTGACTACCCTTGCGACCTCTGGCCAGGTCACTTGATCTCCCTGTGACCCAGTCATCTAATGTTTAAAAATGGAGATAGCATTAGCTCAGTTTTCTTTTATCAGGATTAATTGAATGATTGAACATATGTAAAAAGGTCAGAACAATGTGTGGTATGCTTTATGAGTCAACCCTTTTCTGTCTCTGTGTCTACTCTCCTAATAAAAGCTGAATTTCCAGTTCATATGTACATTCCTGGTGGTCAGTTACTTAGTGCAGCGATTTTCAACCGGTACGCCAAAGGAATTTTTAAAACATGCAATACCTGTCTAGTCAGGGGCACTGACCTCTTTCCCCTTAGACTGTCAAATAAAAAAATGACAGCAGCCAACACAACAATAGCCGTCTGGGGTGAATGAACAAAATTATACCTATTTTTTTGTCAGATCAGCAATAAAATATACTTGTTGGTGTGCCACAGGATTTTAGTGATTAGTTTATGTGCCATGAGATGAAAAAGGTTGAAACTCTCTAGCTTAGTGGCTAAGGAATGTAGCGTACCCTCGGTAACCAGCCAACAGAATGCTCGAAAACCAAGCTGAACCTAGCACAGTTCACGGATGATTTCATGTTTACTGCAACTCTAACCAGATCAGTCCTGAGGTTTTGGTTGGACTCTCACCAAGGATATCACTGCTGCTGCAAGAGACGAAAAATGGGGGTGGAGGAATTAAACAATCTACGAAAGGAGAGTCTTGCCTGGCCAGCATGGCTCAGCAGTTGAGCACTGACCTAAGATCCAGATCTCGGTTCGATTCCCAGTTAGGACACATGCCCTGGGTTGCGGGCTTGATCCCCAGCAGGGGGCGAGCAGGAGGCAGCCTATCAATGACTCTCTCATCACTGATGTTTCTCTCTCTCTGAAAATCAATAAAAACATATGTTTTTTAAAAAGGGGGAAAAAAGAGTCTTACAACTTAAAATAACACTCAAAACAGCATAAGCCCATTGCAATTCTTATGAACATGAAGGGATTCAATGGTAGGTATAGGATTTGCTATAATGTGGCGCAAGAGAATCTTAAGGCATGAGAGTGCCTATGCGGCATGTTTCCTAAAGGACAAGAGCCCATTTCTTCTCTGCTGACAAAGGTTTAAGATTATCTTTGAAAAAAAGCATTAAACAAGCCCTACTACATCTGGCCACACGAAGGTTCTTTTCACCACTTTTGCTATTCCTGGTCCAAGAGAAAACAAAAGACCAGCGCTAAAGAAAGTGAGATACAAGGAAAGAAACTGCTATGAAAACATTTAGAGTAGGTCCTCTGTCATTCATCTGGGATAAGTTCCAAGAGCCCCCAGCAGATGCTTGAAACCGTGACAGTACTAGACCCCATACAGACTATGACTTTCCTATACACATATACCTATGATAATGTTTCATCTATTAATTAGGCAGAGTAAAAGATTAACAGCAATAACTAATAATGAAATAGGACAATTTTAACAATATACTGTAATAAAAGTTATGGGAATGGGACATTATTAGGTAAAATAAGGGTCACTTGTACACAAGTACTGTGATACCATTAAGAGTCGATCTGGTAACTGAGACAACTACTGAGCCACTCCAGGGCGGGTAGAGTTGGACAAAAGGATGAGTCACGTCTGGGGTGGGATGGACCTAGACAAAGCAAGACAGAACACAAAGCACGAGATTTCCTCATGCTACTAAGAATGAAACACAACTTTAAAACTTATAAATTGTTTATTTCTGGAATTTTCCATTTTCAGAACATGTTTGTCCAAGGGTAATTAAAACTGTGGAATGTGAAACCATAGATAAGGGGGGACTACCATAATTGTCTTTACCTTCCACATATACCCCCAAATGTTCCATACACTCACTCTACTCCACCAAAGCAGATAACTGAGAGCTGCTATATATATCACATAAGTACTAAATTATAAAAAGAGATCACCCATATAGCCACTTGGAATGTTCATAAAAATCAGAGCAAGCCCTTAAGGCTACTACTTTATTAAGTGCTAACTAGGGTCCAGTCAAATTAATTAAACTCATTGATTGTTAATTATTCTCAAGCAAGTATTATACAATATATAAATGCTGAAGCACAAATGTAACCTGCCCACCAGGAAAACTGACAATGGTGTTCTTAAAAGCATTACATCTGAGAGAGCTGATAATAATAATTAATTGCTTCAATGTCTCTGAAGGTATAAAGAAATGTAGACAATCATTGCAACAGAGAAAATGACACCATGATATCAGGCTAATGATGAAGAGGCTTTGTACAAGTAACTATTTCTCTCAATAAAGCTTAATTAGAATATATTCAGGTTGTCCCTGGAAATAGCAAATTTAAGAAGTTGTTGACTTGTCTTTTTGTTCTGTGAGATTAATGATATTCTGTTACATCCTGATCTGGTAAGATACTAAATTTAAAAAGCTCTTCAAAAAGTCTTAAATATTAAACAATTTAGAGCCCTATAGTATTAAAGCTGTTCTTAGGCACCACTATTACAGAAAGCAAATATTATCAAGTTTATATCTACTCTAGCAAACGCTGTTGTAAACAGCTGACAGTGATCTCTGTCACCCTATATATCTACCTGTGGCCAATTATTTAAACTGGCTAACACACCACACCAAGGTCATGAGCTCGATGCTTACTGAGTCAGACACCTTGGTTCTGTACCATGGACACAAACTCTACCCCTAACCCACTGTCATCATAAACGCGTATTATTCAAAATATTCTCATGTTCAATTAATTACGGTGGGTAGTATCATCTTTACATAATGACGATGGACAACATCAGTAAACCGAATAAATTTCAAAGAGAAAATATGAAAAATCTCACTGCCTCCATTGGTTATATATAAGGGAACATGAGAAATATGGCCGCTCAGAAGCCATCTCAGGAAAGGGTCAAGAATTCGAAATTTCTAAAAAATTTTTAAATTCTAAAGGAATCCCTTAGCTAAATTATGCCTCAGTCTGAAATAGTAAAAAAGGACTAGACTTGTGTCCTTAAATTCTGTTTCAAACCTAAGAAATTAATTTCCTATGATTTTACTTTATATGGGATGTGTTCAGTATATGCCCTGAAATGAGTTAAGAAACTGTGTAATGCCAAGTGATATTATTAATAAAATGAAGGTCTATAAACGATGATACAAGGATTTTAGGACCATAGTCTGATCTACCATGTAGATATATGGTATTAACGTTTAATAATACACTAAATTATTAAAAGACTTAAGTTCTCAGCATTGAGAAAACAGCAGCATGTGAAATAGACTAAAAATGCCAATAATTAACAAGAATGTGATGTGACTGGTACTGTAAAAACAAATCATAGGTGAAAGCTAGGAGAGCAGTGATAGCATCTTTATTATTGCTGTTAATGGAACAAAAGGTGCCTAATCACACCAGCTTCTCATTTCAAAGACAATTACAAATATCCTAGTAGCATCACATATGACAGAGTAGTTGCTTTTGTTGCCTTCTATTAAAAACAATTACATGCTACGAAAAGCATGTTGCTCTCACATTGCCAGGAGCATGTTATCAGTCTATTCTTATCACATGAAGCCAGACACAGTCAAACCTCAGTAAACCATCTGAATGCAGGGAATATTGATAATTCCCAATAGTTATATTTGCCATTTGAATGCAACACACAGCTTGTTTAGGCTCCTATAAAATTAATTTAAATTAAAAGTATAATCCTTAAGCCACTAGCAACAGATGACAAAGAAGATGAAAAAAGGATGCTGGGGAGGCAGGGAGAAATCAGACTAGTGTTAATATTTGGCCATGGCTCTATCCCGTTTGGCTAAGTGGTTAGAGCACCGGCCCTATGATTGAAGGGCCCCAGGTTCGATTCCGGCCAAGGGCATGTACTTCAGCTGCAGGCTCAATCCTGGCCCTGGTCAGGACTTGTGCAGGAGGCAACCAATTGATGTGTCACTCACACTGATGTTTCTCTCTCTCTCGTTCTCTCCCTTCCACTCTCTCTGAAAAGCAATGGAAAAAATGTCCTTGGGTGAGGATTAAAATATATCTATATATATTTGGCCATGGATGAGCCAAAGGCAGACCACACAAACGTGGAGCACTCAGCCAAGGGTTGCTAGCAACTTCAATATATTTTCACTCTTTCCAGATTCGTTTTATATTGGGAGATATGTTTTTCAATAGACTGTAAAGAATTACTTAGTGAGAAAACTGATTCATTCAGTTCTGTCAAAAGCACAGGCTGCAGATTCAGGCTTGTTCTAAGGCACCCTGTTTCCATGCCTCTGCTCACACAGGAATCACAGCAAAGCGGTAAAGCACGCAGGCTGTGCAATTACACTTTGAGTTGGATTTCCACCTCCACTTGCTCATCTGCAAAATTTAGTACCTACAGCATAGACTAGATTAAAAAATTAAATGAAATAATCATGTAAAACACTTTAAAAAGTAGCTGGCATATAGTAAGTGCTTGACAAACCTCAGCTTTGCCACTTACTATGTAAACAAGACACACTGCTTAATCTCCCATAGCCTCAGTTTCTGCACCTATAAAACAATACTAATAGAATCTAAGGTTGGTGTGAGGACTAAATGATATGGATTTAAAATACTTATCATGGCCTGGCCAGCATGGCCCAGCAGTTGAGCATCGGCCTAGGATCCAGGAGATCGAGGTTCGATTCCCGGTCAGGGCCATGCCCGGGTCGCGGGCTCGATCCCCAGCAGAATAAGCGCTTAATAAAAGTGCTATTATTGCTATTATTGTTATTATGATTGCTCTTACTGTTATTAATAGTGGTTGTGCTAGTAGAAGTGGTACAATCACCACAGCATCATCAATATGTAAAGACAGAGCCATTTTGAAGCCTACTCATTTAGAAGGCTGAAGATGCACTGGCTCAACTTCTCTCTTCAATTAGCGACTTATAATTAAACAATGACATGTATCTCTGGCTCACAAATTCCTTGTTCCTTCTTTACAGAAAGAAAGCGACTGATCAATGCTAGAACAGGACAGCTGGAAATGAATGTAATGTGTCAGCATAAGTTAAAACACTTAAAATGTCCTTAATTTTTAAAAGCTTTGGTAAGGTGGTAGACAAAGCTGATCAGTTAGTTTATATATAGAAACCCAAAGAATTTAGATGTAATAAAATGACACGATTATGAACAGGTATATGTGGTTTTTAGTTGGCTGCCTGAAAGAACTGTCTTCTCGGTTTGTTCTCTCCGTAGGAAAGCTTACACTACAGAGCATCATTAAGATGACAAACTATTTATTAGGACGCCAGGTCTCTCAGGACACGTTAGCACCATCTTCTAGGGGGTGTGTACTCTGAGAATGACATCTCACTATTTTCAAGTCAATTCCAAGAATTCCTATATTGCAAAGACAGAGATGAACTGGATTTTACCTCTTTTGTCTCTGCATTGCTTTACTAAATACAGAAGGCTGCATTAAGCAACCAAAGAAAAGCAGGTATCCTCAAAAGCAGCCAGCGGACTCCGAAATGCAGAACCACAATTTAAAGTATGATCCTAGAGGAAAAGTGCTATTATATAAAGACCTCAACTTTCTGTTATTAAAGCAAAACTGTCCTATAGAAATGTTTTATTGAAGAAGCTAAATTTTATTAACCTCTCATGTTTGTTTCTTATATTTCCTCGAAGCGACATTAAAGCCAAGAAATTGCTTACCACTTCCACACAGTCTTTGTTCTTCCTAATGCCTCTAGAGAACCGTAGAAATTCTAATTAGAATTAGCAGTTATAACCTACGTATTTTATTATTATTTCAAATTTAGTTAATCATTGCTTTAATTCTTACATAATATCACTATTATCATTAATTACTATAAATTTTTCAGGAAAATGACACTTATTATAGCCTTGATGTTTCTGTGTTGCCAAATATCATCAAATCAAATAATGAAACTAGAACACATATACAAACCCCAAGAGCTGCATATATGATGTACATTCAAAAGTACTAACAGGGCCTTTTCCAGCTGTCTCCCATATATAGAGATACATAATTTTTTTCACTAATCCAGAGATCATTTTGAGATATACCTTGCCATAAAGCATAATTATGGCTTGTAAGGAGCACCCAAATATTATAAGCGTGGGAACACAGGATTTGGGAACTGGGAAACACATTAGAGGCCAAGGATTCGTAGTGGCCAGGGTATCATCATATCTTGCCTAGCCTATTCACATCAATGCTCCTTCATCTATCTGTGAATTCCCATCACCCATATGTCTGCCAAACACCTGCTCAATCGTTAATCATCAAATTATAGGGCCCCTAACACTTAAGAAACAAAACTCCATTTCCTCAATGTGAAGGTCACTTTACCATCTACAGGGCGGCCAAGTGCTGACCCAACAGGCTGTGCTTTCAACCCAGTATGGGCCCCCTCTCCCCCCTCCATTATTTTGCTAATAGTGTTCTATGCCTAGAAGGCCTTCTTTCCTCCTCCCCCTAGTGAAATTCTACTTAAAACATCAAGGCCCAGGTGAAATGATACCACCTCTGGGACCTCCCTAGCCCTACACATAATTAACTATTTCTGATTTGTGCTGCTATGGCTTTTTAAAAAGATCTATGTTGATATTTCAAACAACTTGATTAAATGTAGTGCACCTCTTCCTCTCCCCCTGGCTAGCTGATGAGTTCCCCGGTAAAAGAACAAGATATATTCTTGTCTCTCCCTCCTTGCACATATTGGGGACTTTACAAATAGAAATTGAATAAAATGAGAGATCCATTCTCTCCTAAAATAAACATAATTTGGTTTATAATAGAAAATTAAAAATAAGTTCCCCTACAACTCTAAGATAAGTAATTCAAATAGAAAGTATAATTTAATGGTACTTTCCTATATTAAATATTTACACATTTAAATATTACAGGTATCAGAACTAGCATATTTTACCACTTCTATTTAGCAATCCAGATTAAGCAACTTTAAATACCTAAATTAAACATGTTCTTAAAACAATCAGTAATGCTTTCCAATGCATTTAGGAAACAGATGTGAGCTCTCCAAACCCCTTGCAGTAGGAGGAAATTCTCAGGTTTTAGAACAGTGGGTCTAAGAGCTTTGGAAATAGGTCTTAGAAACAATGAGTGTGTGCCTCAGTCCTGACTGCAGCTGAGTGACTGGTAAACTGCAGCTAAGAATGCCAGGGCAGAGGGGGGTCCCTGGAGCTAGAGACTCCTACTGACTTCTTACTGATCCTGCCACCTGCTGACCAAATTATAAATCAAGGCCTTGCAAAAGACAAGGAACTTCAATAGTTATTAAGTGTTATTAAAAGAAATGGCAGTTTTGTATCATGAACATATGTTTTGGCTACATTATATTTGTCTGGAATATGCTATGATGCTTAATTGTTCCCTTAAAGGTCCCTTCAGAAATAAATCTTAGTAGAAGTGATGGTACTGAAAGGTGTGCCTGGTCCGAGTATCTGTACTCGGATACTCAAAATTAGGACAGAAATAGTAGCACCATTGCTTACAAAATTCAGAGACTTGGAGTTATGAGGAAAGGAAATGCAGTATTCTCAACAGTGAGTACATGGGAGCCTTTACATGATTTTTGTTAAGTTTTACTTTGGTTCGATTAGATTTTAGAAGTCGCAGTAAGAATTCCTTCTATTGTAACTGATTGGCTCTACCAAACGCTGCTCTGAAGAACAGGAAATTCTCTTGCTGAATTAACAGTTGTATTAAGTGTCAATAACTAAAACGAAATACACACACACACGCACACACCATGTTAAATGAAAGGGAAAGGGGAATTAATATTTATTGAGTGCCTGCTATGCTAAGCACTGTGCTGGGTGCTTTAAAAATACATAACCTTACTTAATTCTCACAACACTACTAAGTAAACATTAGTCTACTCATTTTATGGATGAGAAAATTCAGTCTTAGAGGTTACAGGTATCACAGCTGGAATGCAAATATTTGTAACTCCATTTTCCCTGGCTTCCCCCACTATGCCACACTACTTTTAGAAACTCTCCAATGGGTTTTCTAGTTAACTCTATGTTTCAAACTTAATTTCCTTCATTGATAAAATAGTCACTTCTAAGGTCCAGACTAATGCTAAAATTTTATGAAACCTATGATTCTTGTGGGACTCAATACAAATACATCAATAAGTAAAAGATCAAGTGCTCAATACAGAATGTGCAGAGAACTGCAGGGAAAAGTTCACAGAAAAAATAAAATAAAATTGCTTCTGAATAGAAGAAAAGCTGCTCAACTTCACTCCTAATTTCTAAGTAAAAATTATAACATGGGTGATTTTCCATTTTCACCTCTGCGATGGGCAAAGGTTGAGGGAAACAGATACTCATATGTTTTAGGTGGCAGTATAAAAGAACGCAAACTCTTTGGAAGGCCATTTGGCAATATCTATCAAAATTATAAATGTACACAGCATTTTATCAGGAATTTCCCTTCTAGAATTTATCTTACAGATAGATCCTGTGTGCACAAAGGTATGTGTGGGTACATGTTCACTGAAACATCACTTGAAATCACAAAAGACCGGAACTAACCTAAATATCCATTACTAGGGGAATGGTTAAATAAATTCAAACAAGCCCAGACCAAAGTATTCTATGCAGTATATGAAAAGAACTCAGGAGATGAAAATAAGCTATTATAGAATAATACCCCAGGACACTGAATCTTCCAAAAGTCACATTTCCACATGCTAGGGAAAGCTGTGACTAATGAATGGTAAAGGTGCTAATTCTAAGGGCACGGGAATATGGAATACCAATTTCTTCGTTGTAAAGACTCATTCAGGCTGAAAAAATCCTATGCTTAACTAAACTATCAAGTCTGCAATAATGAGCAAAATAATAATATTAATATAAATTCTAAAATTCACAAACCACAATGTTTAATTATAAGATTGAGAAATCACCTCTATAGCACCAAAATTATGTGGGGTGGGACACTCACAAGAGCCTAAGGATCTAATCATAAACAAAGCACTCTATTATCAACTCAGTAAAATATCCTTACTAGGTACCAGATTCTGATATTACTGAAGAAAATCTGCTTATAAAAAGAAACTATAAAATTCCTAGGAAACCAAATTGATAAGTAATACAAATGTAAGAGGAAAGACTACTTAAGCACTAGACCATCAACCTTATTCCAATATCATGAAAACTTTAAGCCATTAGCATCTCCTCTGCTTCTCAGTAAAAATGACAACTTTATAACAGAGAGGGAATAACACATATTAAACAATAAAAATAAAACCTAGGTTTTCAGACAAATAACATTTATGCAAAATAAAATTAAAAAGGAAAAGAGTTAATTTCTTTAGTTGCTAGGTCATTACACTTAATGTATTAATCTACTCACGTTTGACTCTGTCCAGTGTGGAAAGATGATGCATGTATACAGTAGTAGAAATTTTAGAAAAGGAATGAATTCAATATATCAGAATAAAGAATTTATATTAAAAAAAAAAATGTACCTTTCATCTGGGTAGCGAAGTTCAATGCCAATTTTGCGAAAAGATCTGGATTTTCAAACTTGTCCTCCTTAACCTTTAGCCAGAAACAGTTTTCAGATAATTCTCTGGGTTCGATCTGGAACAAAATAACAAAGGTAAGTTTCTAAGACATTACTTCATATTTAATTTTTCAAGAATTCACTTTCACCAAGATTGAATGATAGTTCCTTTATGCATTTACCTACTAAATCGATTTTAGGAACTATCAAAATAACACTTTTTAAGTAAATATTCATTGGGAAAGGCACAGAATTCTATTAGTATACAGAAAAGGTACATGACAGCAATAGGCTATATCGCAAATTACATTTTAAAAAAACCTTCCACTGAAATAAAAAGTCTTCTACTGAAAGAAATCTTAACAATAATTTAGTAAATCCCTCCCCAACTCACATATATCTCACATACATACAACTCACATCTTCTTGCTCCTAAATTTTTAAAAATGGGAAAACTGAGATTCAGAAATGTGAATTCCCCACATTCACTGACTAGGCTGAAGGCAATAACCATAATAGTCGATACATGCCTCCTACCATGTGTCTAATCAACTCATCTAATCTAATCCTCACAATAATTCTTTGAGGCTGGACCTATTATTATCTGCACGATAAAGGTGAGGAAACTGAGCCCCAGAGACCTTAAGTGGCTGTCTAGGCCAGTAAATGGCAAAGATGGGATTTAAACCGAGGCACTATACCTCCAGAGAATTGCCCTTAGCCGCTACACTGAAACCCAAGTGTACAACTGTGCATTTTCCAGGACATCATGATGCTTCATGATACCTAAGTACCATTACACTGCATGCTAAATTAATGTATCATTACATTTACCCACACAAATAACTGAACCAACAGCGCCAGGATCCTATAGTTTACCAGATTGTGCCTAATTTTTTAAAAAAATCTACATTCTAAAACCATCTATACCTCATTTACTTTTATGAGCAAAGCATAAGTATATACTTAACGTTAAAACAGATTTAACCATTATTCCAGTCAAACCAATTTACTATGTAGATACCGTCAGGTATCACTATGTTCTTAGATGAGTCATTTCCCCAAATGGTAGTTCGGGTTATTGTATTTTCATTAGAAAATTAGTTCCTAGTGAATGGGGACTCGGTCAATCTCGATAATAAGCTTTTTACAAGACATATTATTTGGTAATAATAAAGCAAAATAATATTCAAACGAAGAAAACTTCATATATCCTACCAAAAAACAACTAGTGTCACCTATCCCAAACAATCTAAAAACTAAAAAAAATTCCCTATGAACCAAAATAAGATAAAAAGGTTCAATAATATAAAAGATTGTATTTACTGTTACAGTACTTAAAGTGAACGGTAAAAGAATCAAAATTCTTTTTCATCTGATATCTTTCAAATATTTTATTCTCTAATACCACTATCACTTTGATTTTCCTTTTGCCTTCTACATTAATTTCAAATTATCTGTGGAGTTTCCACTTTGTCCTAGGAAAGATGAACATGGGACAGTGGACTCAGGAAGAAAAGCGGAGTCAGGAGTCGTGTTCTGAAATGTGACACAACACTCATATGCAGCAACACAGTTCCTTGCACAGTAATGATCACCTAGGTCCAGACAAAGCCAAGAAACTCTAGTTGTAGTATTACCTTTGACCAATTAATTCTTTTCATGGACACCTCAGGTTTATATAGTTTTTTCTGCTTCATTCCGTAAGGCAGATCAACGGGTGCTCCTGGAAGGGGAGGAATGCCACCGAGGGGAGGTGGCGGAGGAGGTCCCCCAAACAATGGTGGTGGTGGTGGTATGCCACCAGCCATTCCAGGCAAAGGAGGGGGAGGCGGGGGGGCTCCTGTGGGGGGAAGTGGAGGTGGGGGAGGTGGGGGGGGTGGCCCAGCACCAGGCAGGGGAGGTGGTGGAGGAGGGGCTGGAATTCCTGATGCGCCTGAGAGTCCAGGGCCCTGAAAGGTAAATAATCCAATTGTTTAAATGCTTACAGTAAAATATAGCAGCAAAGAAAACTTATCAGGAGACAGTTGTGCTTTGTTTAAGATTACCTGCACTTTATTTAATTGAGCAACATCTAAGGGCTTAACAGTACAATGATAAAGACTCACGTAGATTTGTTTTTTAAATATGTTTTTATTGATTTCAGAGAGAGGGAGGGAGAGGGAGAAAGAGAGAAACATCAATGATGAGAATAATTGATGGGCTGCCTCCTGCATGCCCCACACTGGGGATCAAGCCCACAACCTGGGCATGTGCCCTGACCCAAAATCGAACCGTGATCCCCTCATAGGTCGATGTCCAACCGCTGAGCCAGGCCGGCCAGGCTAGACTTGCATAGATTTTCAATAAGCACTATAAACTCTGGACATTGACTACTTTTGCTCACACACTAATGCTAGGAAAGTTGGCATCCTCAAAGATTTTGTGGAACACTCCCCCAAAATAATGAAAAAATTTTACTTTCATTATAACTATATGCAAAGTAGTAGTATTATATATAGCTCAGGCCCGTTAGGCTAGTTGGTTTGAGTGAGATAATTAATACTTAAAAGGTCACAGATGTGATTTCCTTCGGGCCAACCAGCTTTTACACAAAGAGTCTAGCTCAGAGCAACAGTACCTCAGCTGTCTTCTAACACCAATAATGAATACTAAGTAACATCAATTTGCATATTAATACATTTATCAATGTTGTTACATCTATTATTTCTTTTCATTGTTATTATAACCCTGTGATGCAGGCAGGGCATTTTTATCTCACTGCTTACAGAGGAGGAAACAGTAACTGCAAAACTGCTCAACGAGTAAAGGGTCGCAGAGTCGAAAACATGATTCAGATTTGAATGTGGTCCCTCTTATTCCCAAGGCAGCCCTCATTGTGCTCCTCAGGAATGGGTGTTGTTGCCAGGAGGGGGATTCATTCACTAGGACTGGATTATGAGGAGAGTGAAACTCATTACTACTACCAAAAAGGGGCTTCGAATTCACTGTCTAACCTGAGGGAGGAGGGGGGAGGAATGAGAGAGAACACAGCATTCCATGTCGTCTGCTGGTGTGCTGATTGATTACTGATCACAGCGATTCACTTCCCGAAATAAATGAACATGGAAGTGAAGTTGTTTATTATAAACATTCTAGGAAGCTCTACCATCTTTTGTAATCAAGATATGACATTAGATTAACTGAGTGAAAGGTTTAAAACCAAGGCTTATCATCGTCACTAATAATATGAATTTCCTACTTGGACTACTTAATTGGGCTAATTAAACTTAGAAATGTCTTTACAAAATAAATTAGTTGAAGCATATTTTTCGAATAATCAACTTAAAGGGCTGATCTATTAACAAGATTATCAAAAATTAACAACCATGAGTAGATACAATTCGAATGTGCACTGTCCATATAATTTATTCTCATATATGAACTTATACATGTGTGTCTAATATATACAACCGAGGTAAGTGCTCATACACCTAACAAATGACAGTCCTCTAGAGCAATGCAACCCTCCCCAGAGGTTAGGAAGAATTAAAGAGAGGATTAAAATATGCAAAATTATAGAAAAAAGACTGATGTTTGCCATCTTGATGGAGATCAAAAAAATTGTGGGGGAAATTAGAATAATTTTTCTGAAAAATTCAGGAAATTAGTAAATTACCCTACATTTGTGTATAAGTTTATTTGTTAAGTAATTTGAAAGGTAAAATGTGTATCCCATTTTCATATCAAGACAGCAAAATTAAAGTAATACCTGTTTGTAAATATAAATGTTGCCTCTATTAGAGGTCGTATTTATAATATAAAATGTGTGCAACCACTACAATTTTACTACTATTTAAAACAGGATTTTACTCAAGTTAAATACATATTTTACAAACTTAATAAAGAATCTCTAATATTTCCATTAAATGCCATCAGCCTTTCAAAATCAAAGCATATCAGCCCTTTTATTCTGTCCAATGAACCATCAGGAATGGAACAACTGAATTGGGCTACGATGGAGTACTGAGAACTGACTACTGCAAATGAATAATATTTGACACAATTCTGAGTGCACTAGAAAGTACTGCGTGAGTCTGCACATGTGTAGATTAGTGCCTTTAATAATAAATCAGCAACTACTTGCTAAAGGGCATAGCCCTGTGCTAGGTGCAGTAGGGCTTTGAGTAAGAATAGTAAGTAAAAACACTGTCCTCAAGGTGTTTATGGTCCAGGGGAGGAAACAAAGCAGACACACAAACAAATATGAGCCCAGCCGGCGTGGCTCAGTGGGTGAGCATCGACCTGGGGTCCAGGAGATCGAGGTTCGATTCCCAGTCAAGGCACATACCCGGGTTCTGGGCTTGATCCCCAGCAGGGGGAGTGCAGGAGGAAGCCAATCAATGACTCTCTCAGTGATGTTTCTCTCTCCCTCTCCCTTCCTCTCTCTCAAGTCAATATATATTTTAAAAAAAACAACAAAAAACAAATATGGCATGAGTGGTCTGCGAAAGTGATATAGGAGTCCACAGAAACTATAATTTAATTATAATTTATATTATAATATAGTTATAATAGAAAATTCCTTAAGGGAGTTTTTGGTGATGCTTTCCCAAGGATATTTTACTGAGCTTACCCTTAAAGAATATGTTTCACAGGCCCAGATGAACAAGGGAAGGCATTTCTGACAGAGTAACATTAAATTGGCATTTCTCAACTCAGTTCCATGAAAACACTATTTTCCAGGAGATGTTAATAGGTGGTCTGAGGTAAAGGGTTCTGTGTCTGAATGAGTTTGGGAAAGCCATAGGAAAGAGGTGGGCAGGTAGGTGTCTTCAGTGTGGAACACCTCAGAGCCTTTAATATGCTAATGAGCAGGCTGATTCACCAAGAAGGGATTTTAAGTGTCCCAGATTTATTGGACTATGGAATGGTTTCCTCATGAAAGACCTATTAGCATCTCTGTAACTAATGTCTGGGAAATGCTGGTGGAAGGAAGTGTGGAGACAGTAAATTCTAAATTTGAAGGGAGGCAAGGTGACTTAGCTGCGACAGAGGCTGTAGTTAGGGGAGCAGTCAGAGACTCGGCTGCGAAGGGGAGATAAGGGACCCCATGAGAGAAGGCCTTCAAATTCCTGGTAAGGAGATTTTTATTTGATCCTGAATGCAACAGGCAACCACTGAACATATTAAAGCCTAGAGTGACAATAATCAGGGCAGTGTTTTAGGAAGATTAATTTGCCACTGACAAAAAAAAAAAATGAATCTGAGGAGGAAGAGACTAAAGGCAGGGAAAAAAGTTAAAAAACAATTGTAGTATTCCAGTCAGGATGTAATGAGAGTGACCCTGAGTGGTTCTGGGTTTTGATGCAAGGGAAAAAAGTTGGAGAAAGGACAGATGTAAAACAGTGGCCAGCTGCCCCGCCGGTGTGGCACAGTGGTTGAGTGTTGACCCATGAGCCAGGTCACGGTTCAATTCCTGGTCAGGGCACATGCCCGGGTTGCAGGCTCGATCCCCAGCAGGGGGCATGTAGGAGGCAGCCGATCAATGACTCTCATCATTGATGTTTCTTTCTCCCCCTCTCCCTTCCTCCCTCTGAAATCAATAAAAACACATTTAAAAAAATTTTTTTTAAAAACACACACAAAAAAGTGGCCAGCTAAATCTGTCAGGTGGCAGGGCAGGGAAAAGGCAAATATCCTTCCAGCTCCATTTAAAAAAATTGGTGGTAAAATTTAAACAAATAAGAATGGAGATCAAGCTGGTTTGAGGAAAGAGAGATGACCACAAATAATGCATCTGATTTCAACATCCATGTGGAAAAATAATCGAGAGCTGGAAATACAAGAAAAACTCAGGAGGCATGACACCTACTAAAAGGTGGTATTTGAATTATAATATTGAATGGGATATTAGTATAAGGACATACAGAGAAAAAAGAGCAGAGGACAGAACATTGGGATATGTCACCATTTGGGGGTCAAAAACATCAAGAGAAACAGAGTTCTCACAGATGGAAAAAGAGAAGTCAGATGATAGCAAAAAGGAGAAAGACAGACAGTCTGGTACAAAGAAATGAAATGAGTGAAACAGGCTAAGGGTAGGAAAAGGCCATCGCCTTGGGTACTTGGGAGTTCTGTAGTGACTCTGAACTCATTTTTCAGTAGACTGATGGCAACAGACCTAATCAATCAACCAACACCTGGGCATCCACTATGTTATGAAGTTATCTAACATTTCTGAATATTCACTTAAAGCAAAGAAATGTGTTGAGAGAGTACTTATTCAGTTCTTAAGTGTAGACACCATGATCAAGATTTTAGTGTATATGGGACCTTTTCATCACAGAGAATGTAGGTGTAAATGGAAAGTTTTTGAAACTATGGTAGTCAAGATTGAAAATGATCTCAGAAAGTTTTGGAGATAATTAAAATTAAGGCGCATTTTCATGTTAGTTTTAAAAGGAAATAGCATGCATCTAATTTTTCAAATCATGAAAATTTCATCTCAGAAACAGTTTTGCTTGTGTAATATATACAATTACGGATATTCAGGGCATTTCAGGCGACTAATGCCTTATTTTTATCCAAACATTAAAATGATTTATTGTCCTGGGTAATCAAATCTGTAGTTATTTCAACAAAACTGTGAAACTGTCAAAAGTCTGCTTCTGGTCATATTTTTCCTTCCATCTAACAAGATAATTTTCCACCATCAAACTCGCTGTGACATGACACAAAGTCTATATCTTGTTTCATTACCTGGGTTCGAAGTTGCTGGATTTCAGTTTCAAGCTCTTTGATTTTCTCATCTTTTTTCTGAAGCTCAGCCTGAGCTTCCTGTCGAGCTGTGAATTCTTCATCAAACTGCAATGATCACCACCATAAATGTACACTTCAGAATATAGTTATGAGAAAGCTTTAAACAACATTAGGTATTAAATAAGTAGAATGTCTCTTGCTTCGCTGAATTCTCAAGTCACTCAAAAAATCAGAGCTCGATTATTTTCATGCCAATTCCACACCCTGTGGGGGTGGGGTATTGTTGTGGTAGAAAAGAAGAAATATGCCCCCAACCCAAGGTAAACAAACCCCATTTTCACTTCTGAAAGAAAATACAAAACAAAGTTTAACAGGGTGAACTGAGAAGTCTCTCTTCATATCAGTAATGGATCTTTTTTTTCTGTATTTCAGTTATGTTTTAGAATTATTCATGTTTTTTAATGTTTCATCCCATATTTCCACATTTATTCAATTACAAAATGCAACCAAAAAATTAGCCATCAAGGGGTTCAACTCCTTAACTGTATTTAATCTTGAAAAGAAACTGCACTTTTCAGAGCACTCAAGTGGATGTGCATTAACACAAATGAGAATGTTCCTGCCCGGCCAGGCATGGCTCAGCGGTTGAGCGTCGACCTAGGATCCAGGCGATCAGGGTTCGATTCCAGGTCAGGGCACATGCCCGGGTTGCGGGCTCAATCCCCAGTCAGGGGCTTGCAGGAGGCAGCCGATCAATGACTCTCACATCATTGATGTCTCTCTCTCTCCCTCCCTCCTCTCCTTTCCTCTCTCCAAAATCAATAAAGATATATTAAAAAAAAAAAAGTTCCTATTATAATCTTCACTGCCTAGCATCCAAAAAGTAGTGCTCCATGAAATCTGCCAGTACAATGGCACAGGCATTCTCCCACACGTAGTTAACCAAAAACACTTGTCAAAATGTTCGAAGAGGGAAATTAAGGGGTTAAACTACAGTGTGTAAGGCAGAGACCATCTGAATAGTGAACACCCACTGACTGCATCCTACCCGGCTCTTAGCCCACTAAGCAGCCCAAACAAGCCTGCACCAACTGCACACTGCTTATGTCCAGCTGAAGAACATTTGCCCACTATTGTCAATATCACTTCAAGTCATTTTAGAGGTCTATCCATTATCCCAATGAGGTTATTTCTATTTTTAAGTGATCTTTTACTGTATAGAACTGTCTTTAGAGATTGTGAGACAATAAAGTATGTTCGCTATAATAAATATTCATCCCCACTGTAGATTTGACCTTTGGAAGCCATAAAGTGCCACTCAGCCCTGAGTCTGAAGAAAGAATGAGTGAGCAAACTGGAAATCACAGTGTTTGGGTCAAACCTGAAATACTACTTAGTTAATTCATTTGTTCATCTCTACTTGAGTCCTAGAAAAATGTCCCACACAGGTTGGTCCAAATTCTCTCTAATCTCTTTACATTTCATACCCACCCCAGATCCTTCATCAGCAAATGACCTTGTTTTCTAGCTCACTGAGAAGACGGAGCTTTTTCTACTTCACTACTGCCCCTGTGGACGAGCATGAAGGGGGGATAAATGGTGGGGGAAGGAGACTTGGCTCTGGCTGGTGAACACATAATGCAATATCCAGATGACGTATTACAGAAGTGCACATATGAAACCTATATCATTTGATTAACCGATGTTACCTCCATTAAAAAAAAGGATTTATCTGATTCTACACTCCCTCCCTCCCTCCCAAAGTTAGCTTCTCCTGTGTGCTTCTCAAGCACAGTGTCTACACAAGCATACTGTACAGTTTTCCCCTACAAATGGTTGGTTTGTTAGTACTTCTGAAGAGAGGGACACAGTGTTTCTGCTTGAAATGATCTTAATCTATAAACTCACAGAAGGAATCCGAGAAGCCTGAGATATTTGAGCTGGAAAACCTTACAAATCCACTAAACTTATCCACTCCTTTGAAGGACAAAGAAACTATGATCCAAGGAGAGTAAGAGGCTTACTTCAAGTCACAGCTAATTAGTGGCAAGGTTGAGAGATCAGATCTTGTAACTACTGCTTCTCATTCTAGCCCCCTTACTCTCTCACTCTCTTTTTTTAACCATTTTATATTGCCTCTTAAAATCACCCAGAATAAGAGAAGGCATGCAGACAACTACTGGGAGACCATACATGTTTTCATTCTAAATGCTGATGATGATGATAACAAAGCACCGAACACTGAAATTTTTTTTTCTTATTTCAGGACGCCTTTTTCCATAACATATGCGTACAGAAAATTTCATAGGATAGATCATCATAATTTGCTCCAGTCTTGCGGTGTCTAATCACAGTGTCAGGGAAAAATTAAGGAGATTCTAAGATTATCGAAGGGAATTTTAAATGTGCTCCTTAAAACAAGAACATTAGAAATATAAAGGTCTATTAATCAAAAGCGTACATCTTCTTTCACCAATAAAAATGACAGCTTCACACAAACATTTTATGCTCCAGCTCTTAAAAACCTATTCTAGTAACTGAAAGAGCGAAGCCATTTCTTCAGATGCCCTGAAGTAACTTCAGTAATACTCCATAATTTCTGGAGTGATAGCAAAAGTGATTATCTAATCTCCAAGGTAAGTCATAACTTTGAAGAGACAGCAATATGTAAGCACTTCATCTTGCTGTCAGAGGCTGAAACCTGGAGAGCTTTTAGACTCGATCCTTCTTCCTGCCACCAACAGCAGAGAAACACTATGCTAACACTTCCTGGGGTCTAAAACAACAACAAATGCAACTTTTGGTAGACACTAATAAAATGGTAACTCTGCTTTTCATGAAACGAGACAATCTAAGATCTAAATAAAATTGATACATGAAGCTGGCATGTGCATAAGGGGAACCTCAGATTCCACCAAGACTACAGGAAGCAGCAGCAGCATCACTTAAAAAATGATGGTAAAATTCAAAGAAGGCAAGTCTAAGCAGAGAGAAACGCACATACAGAGAAAACATTGCGTCACTCTGTTGCTATCAAGAGCAATGACTTTACAACAGATGAGGTGAGCTAAACATCTCGGGGTTCTCCAAGGAGATACCTATTGTGAGAGCTGCAGGAAGGCAATGGAGAAATATATTTTGGTTGATCACTTCTAACTATATCCTTCATTTATCACTTTACTAAAATATGGTGAGTGTTTTTCTTCCATTATGGATTAAAGGTTATGTCTGAATCCAGAAACATGAAGTACTATGGAACTGAAGCAACATTTATAAGGCCTCACATAAAGAAACAAAGTGGAATACATATTGTGATTAAATTATTAATTTACCAATTATGGCTAATATTTTATAAGCCTTACCTTCTTTGAAAATTCCGTGGCTTTTTGTTCACTTTCTTCAACTTTTGCCTTGTTCACACAAGAATCTATTAAGATTGACCAAAAAATTATTAGAAATTATTGCATCGGATCTCTAGGTAAAACATGGCTGCCAGCCTGTAATTCTACTATGTAGACAATCATCTGTATGTCAACTGCTATTCAAGGGAAATTGACATAGACTACACAGAAAACAAACAATTTAACATAAATTTTCTTTTTTTTTGCATACCAACTGGATTCACTGATAGTATTGTTGAAGTACAAACTAAACATCCAAATATATATTTGACTAAATTATCGTTGTTTTAAAGGTATTCAATTATTTTGCAACTTTTACAATCATAGAATTCTTTAAAAACTGTTCTGCAGTTAATATGGGTGGAGAGGTCTCCAAGAATCTGTGCTTAAGATTATTAAGACTTGAATTAACCCGTAAAATACAGCGAGAGGGAGAGATACAATAACATTCATTAATTCAGGTTTCCTAAATAAAGACATCACTTAAATAACTTCTGATGGGGACAGAATATATTATGTAAATAAGGAAATAAACATTAAACTCGCATCTAATTAAATACCTGAATTAAATACTCTAAAATATAAATACCTTAAGAGCCTCTTTTGGACAATATTCTCATTATTATGCATACAGCCTCTCCTGTACCTAGCCATTCAACACCTATGTATCTATCTCCAAGAAATAAAAACATATATCTATACTCCTACTTGAATATGAATGTCATAGCAACTTTATTTATAATAGCCTATAACTACAAAGAACCCAAATGTCTATCAACAAGTAAATGTATAAACAAATTGCACTATATGCATATACAGGAATACCACTCAGTTCTATAAAGGAATGAACTATCAAAACCTATAATACAACAACATAAATGAATCTCAAAATAATTCTGCCGAATGAAAGAAGCCAGGCAGAAAGAGAGTACATGCACATTTCTAGTTATTTAATATTTTAGAAAATGAAACTAATCTATATTAAGAGAAAGCAGATCAGTGATTGTCTCAGGATGGCAGAGGCAGGGAGCCATGGGAAGGGGAGACTACAAAGGAGAATTTAGGATCTTCTGGGCGTGGAAGAGATGTTTACTGTCTTGAGTGGGATGATGGTGTTCAGTATACATAAATATCAAGATTTTATCGAACTGTGTACTTTAAAGATGGGTAGTTTTCTCATGTCCAGTATACCTTGATATAGCTTGCTTTTTTTTTTTTTTTTGGCTGGAGCAAGGCAAATGAGGAGGAAACTGGTAAATGATGAGATGGAAGAGGGGCCAGATCGGTGCTATGCTGACAATGGTTGGTAATAATCTTGATTTAAATTTCAGTTGGAAGGTATCAGAAATTAGGCAGGAATAGAATCTGATTTCTAAAACATACAAGATTTACAAAACTGTGAAATCAAAAGAGATTCTATGCTCCTCAAGTCCAGGTGATCTTAAAATAGAGATCCATAAATTTTCTAGAAGTTCCTGAAGAACCTGCAAATTTTTGTGAATGTATGTGTGTGTGCGAGCGCATGTTCTAGTGCAAGTTCCACAGCATTCATCAGCTACTGCAAAAGGCCTCTGACCATAAAATATTAAGAACCACACATATATTTGACTTATCTGAATTTAGAGGATGAGAACTGAAGCCTAGAAAAGTGATTTGGGCAGGTAATAATGGGTCTATGATGCTGACTGTCCTCTCTCGCTTGATCCCTTCATCCCTCCCCACCCCAATACTCTTGATTAACAGTACACAATTATAAATACCTGGCACACAGAACACAAAACAAATGTCTGTGAACACTGAACGACCTAGCCAAAATCAACAGTACAGTATGTGTGCCAACTATGGTCTATAATAGAATATAAGCCAATACAAATATTTGGAAATAGTCCCTGAAAACTCTCTCAACAAAATGTGCAATGAATTACTGAATTTATCAAGCTCAATGAAAAATATGCAGTGATAGCAGCATTCACATTAATTGCTACACAAGGTAAAAAGCATTTAACCTTCAAAAGTCATACCCTCACTACAGAAATCAATCCTAAGGAAATAATGAGAAAAAGCTAAACATTTATACAAAAATGTTCACATGAGATTCATTTTTAATTGTGGAAGCCCAAAAACAATCTAGATGTACAATAAGAAAAAAAACAGTCAAGATGATATGGTATTCCATAAATGGAATGTTATGCAGACATTCAAAGTCACATTTTAAAGGTTAACATGGAAAAATTATCAAAGTCCCAGTTTAAAGGTTAACATGGAAGTTCTTGTAATACAAATGCTCCATGAAAATTCCTGAGAGAGAGAGAATGCACTAAGCTAAAAAGTAATGTTGGTGGTTTACACTGTCACATCAGCCTCTACATTGCCTAGAATAAAGGAGCAGGCATTTAAAACCAGAAAAGAATAGCCCTGACTGGGTAGCTCAGTTGGTTAGAGCATCATCCCAATACTCCAAGGTTGTGAGTTCGATCTCCAGTCAGGCCACATACAAGAAGCAACCAATGGCCCAGCTGGGCGTGGCTCAGCGGCTGAGCATCAACCTAGGATCCAGTCAGGGCACATGCCCGGGTTGCGGGCTCTATCCCATGGGGGCATGCAGGAGGCAGCTGATCAATGGCTCTCTCATCATTGATGTTTCTATCTTTCTCTCTCACCCTCTCCCTTCCTCTCTCTGAAATCAATAAAGACATATTAAAAAAAAAAAAAAGGCAACCAATGAATGCATAAGTGGAACAACAAATGGATGTCTCTCTCTCTCTCTCTCTCTTACATCAAAAAATTTAAAAACTAATACATGATAGCCCCGCCAGTGTGGCTCAGTGGTTGAGCGCCAACCTATGAATCAGGAGGTCACAGTTCAATTCCCAGTGAGGGCACATGCCCGAGTTGCAGGCTAGATCCCCAGCAGGGGGCGTGCAGGAGGCAATCAATGACTCTCTCATCATTGATGTTTCCCTCTCTCTCTCCCTTTCCCTTCCTCTCTCCGATATCAATAAAAACATATTTTTAAAAAATAATAATACGTGATCAATAATGAAACGGAATTCATCTCTGAATATTACTATGAGCCTGCCCTGTGCTATGGGGTAAAGGATAGTATGTAATTGGCATCCAACAGCTGCTGTTTTCTTCTTTTAAAGACAAGACAAATTAATTCAGGCTTGAATCTTAGCAATAGTGATTTCCATTAGGTATAAATAAAACTGTTTAACTGTAAGGTCAGATAGCAGAGCACATTTCAGAAGAGAGGCTTCACATCATCCAGAAACTCTTCCAGAAAGTACAGCTAATTACCAGTATGGATGATATAAGGGCATTTCCTCAGCCATACAAGTCGATGACCATGATCTTCTCAAATTCTTTTCTAGCTTTAAAGTCTATCAACTATAAAGTGTTCTACTTTGATAGAATTAAATGGTCTGAAGTTACTGAAATAATCCTGTATTTCTTTTTCAAATTTGAACATGAATAACACAGCCATATTACTAACTAGACCCTACTGTACATGGGATTTCTATTAAGCCATTAAGGTACCAGTAAAAACTGAATCAAAGGATTTTAGTCTTGTTTCTACAGCAGTGCGTTCGTCTGTAATAATACAATGGTTTTCTGTGGGGTATTAATTTTAACCTGAATTCAAGAGTGCTGAAACCTATCAAATAGGTTCATAGTTTTAATCACACAGGCAGAACTCTCATGATCATCATAATTAACAATTATAGTGATTAAGTACCCAGCAACACAATGATTTATCAGATACTAATAGAGAAAGTTCAGTAAAGAGAGCTACTTTTAAAAAGTGCTTATCATAGAGAAGAGAGTAAAACACAATGAATGGACACTGAGGATTATATTACATACCTATCAGATGAGTTAAATCAATGTCTAATCTTTGTCTATACTTGAAATCTGGGTCGGTACCACTGCAGTGCAGCACTATCTGTGAAACACACTCCTCAATTATTTTGTAATACTGTGGTCTGAAAGAGAGAGAAAGCATTCTTAAATACCCTTTCTACCTATACAAATCAATTTTCATAAGAGGTGATTCAGCGTGATATAAGAACTGTCTTTTTCTGGCATTGTTTTCTAAAAAAATCCTTCCAGACATTACACTCCCGTAGAAGAAATATGCCTACGTTTAAAGATGGTCTGGATGTTACAGTGCAAAACCCACTGTGATGTAATCAACTGTGACCACTTAGTGACTTAACACTCTAGTTTGCAGGGATTCATGCTTGAGTACAAAACTGCTTATCAACCTTATCTACTTAAACTTAAGCTGTTGTTCCTAAAGTTAATGAAAATAAATGACCTGTTAGTCCTACATCCGTGGATACAGAAAGAATTCTAGGCCTCTCCATGCTCTCACTTTTAATAAGGGGTGGGTATCTTGGCATTTGGTGGCAAGCAATGTCTTCAATTTACTGCAATACACTTACTTGAGATTAGCTGTAACACCTTACAAAACTGGACTGAGCCAGTTATACTACAGGCTATTCCGAAGATCTACTTATGCACGCATTTTAAAAGATCCATTTTATAGACACACTGACACTTAATATGCACGGGCAGAGCCTCAATTCGTTCAAAGTGTCTAAAGTTCTAAAACATATCCTAATTGTATAATCTACCAAGGTAATTCTGGCCTTAAAAATGACTACTTGCATACTTCAAAATTTTTTTAAAAGGCACGTTTTACATTAATATTTGGGGGAAATTGAGTACTGATCAGTGGATAATAAATTCGACAGAGAAAAATCAGAAAGAAATACTCTTATAGACAAATTATGACATAAACGTCCCTAAAATCGTGTGCTAATAACTAGCCAACCTACTAAAAGTTTGCCAATGAAGCCAAACAGATTCTAATTGCTCTTATATGTCCTTTGTCACAGGGCTGGTGTCAATAAAAATAAACAGTAATATACAGGGGTGGGCAAAAGTAGTTTTATTGTGTTAATACAAATAAATCACATAATAACTAATCAATAATACAAGAATAAACTCTGTTTTATGTACTCACAACTGTAAACCTACTTTTGTCCACCCCTGTACATTACAAATCTGAGACTCTTCATGTCATCATCTGGTCCCAGGTAAATAATATGGGTTCATAATCAGTCTAGTCAATGAGTCTTTGGGTTAATAAGGAAAACACAACTGGTCTCCCTGAGAACAGGCTCACTATCTCTAAGTAGAATGTAAGTGCGTGTCACACTTCTACCTCACATGAATGTTCTCAGGATGAAAAGGATGTCATATTAGAGTAAGTCCTCATTTCATCAGCTCCTGAGAAATGGATGGCTTTACACAATTTTCCCAGGTAACTGTGTACACATGGCTACAGTACCCGTTTAATTACTAGAACTTCCTTTAGAAAACAACAATAATTTCAAGTGTATTGCCATCTTCCTGACTTTAAAAAAAGCTTAACATTTAATATTTTAAATACTTTTCTATGTCTCTGTAAAATCATGATGTCCATCAGATATTGTACTGGTCTGAACTATAATAGTTTTCTACATGGCTTTAGAACTGTCATTTTTGTTGCAACTGTACCTCACCCCATGGTAAACTTCCTTTCCCCGTTAAGCAAGTTTTGAGAAATCAGAAAGCCTAGGCTGCCAGAATGTCACGCATACTGACTCTAAAGAAGAGCTAAGAGTCTCTTAAACAGTTGAACAGAACATGGTCACCACCTGATGGCTAATTTCAGTCACTCAGAAACCTTTCTCTAATTTTCTGGTTTTCAGATAATATTCTGAGTTACTAGACACTAAAACTTCTAACCTTATGAGTTATTCTCATAATCATTTCTTTTGAAGAACTACTTTGTTTAATGTAAAGCTGAAATATTAGCATTATTATTTTCTTAGATAAGAACACATCTATTGCTAGATAAATACTATAAAACAAATAATGGTAAAACTTTACTTATTAAAATAAGAACTTAAAAGTTCTACCATAGACTCTTTAGTGCTGGCTCTGTGCAACCATTATCTAGCAAGAAAAATTCTTCATGGCGTCAATAAAAACTGTGGGCTCAATGCTATTAAAAGCCCTGGTGTGCCCAGCCGGGTGTGGCTCAGCGGTTGAGCATCAACCTAGGATCCAGGAGATCACCGGTCAATTCCCGGTCAGGGCACATGGCCGAGTTTCAAGCTCCATCCCCAGCAGGGAGCGTGCAGGAGGCAGCCAATCGAAAACTCTCTCATCATTGATGTTTCTCTCTCTCTCCCTCTCCCTTCCTCTCTCTGAAATCAATAAAGATATATTTTAAAAACAAACAAAAAAACATCCTGGTGCTGGGGTACCCCATTTCTACAAATAAATTCTTCTGGCTCAATTAAAATAAATTAACGTCATTTACAAAGTGTTACCATAAGTCATCAAGCTCTTACATGTTATGTATGCACTGCCTGGACCCCACTACATTGTTAACTTTTCTTTAATATCTAATTCAAATTATATAAGTAGTACTCTGAGAACTGCTCCTTACCTGATATAATAGTCATTTCTGATGAGCAAAAAATGTTGTAGAATCGATAGTAAGTAATTTTCAGCAGCTGTGTCCTTCAACATGTTATACAGAAGATGGTATACTTCATTCATATCAGTGAAAAGTAAGTCAAGGAAAAAACTCAAAGATTCTTCATGAAAATTTCATTCACTGATGGATCATCTTGTCTCTACTACTGTTTCTAAACCTCCAACTCGTGATCCCGCATTTAAACATTTACACATAGAAATATAATCTATGGAAACATGTTTATATTTTGACAGGAGAAATAAAGAGTATTTTCAAGACCATTTGACCATCAAAACCTTAAGTGATCTGTTGCTCATTATGTATTTTTTAATTTAGCTTTATTGTTGAAAGTATTACAGATATCCCCTTTTCCCCCGCATTGACCCCCTTCACTCCACCCCCTCCCCCTCCCCAGGCCTTCACGGCACTATTGTCTGTGTACATGGGTTATCAATATATGCATGTAAGTTCTTCGGTTAATATTTTAAAGCCCAGATTATAGCTGGTACATAGGAACAGCAATGTCATTAATGAAAATGGTTTTCTCTTAATCTTTCTGAGAGGGAGGACCTATACTGGTCAGAAAAGCCAGTACTCCTCTATATTCCCAGTGAAATAAAATAGAAAAAAGGCAAATGAGCATTTTGTGGACTGATTAAAAGATCATGAAACCGGTTTTATTTTATACGGATGAAATATGTAACAAAATCTGAAATTATTAATGTTTGCATTCATTTGTGTTTCATTATTTAATAAAACATGGACAGCAAAGAATGAAACCTGGAACATTTTTCTTAGGATGTAAGAGGAATGGTAGAAGTTTAAATGCTTTTAGTAAACTAGAAAACAGATTGCAAAAATGGATCAGGAAAATTGATGTCAAAGAAACGTAGGAGAGGAGATGTAATCCCAACACCCTAAAAATAACCGGAAACGTCAACATTTTCTCTGAAGTGGAATTAAGTGTATGCTAGATCACTTCTTAGCCCCCCATGTAAGAGGGTTGTGTTCAAGTCTCATAAGGTCCTTTAAGTGGTTACAAAATGGCTCCAAATATAGCTTTGTGAAGTATGATTATGAGAAAAATCTATGTAAGGCCAAAAAGCAAGATATTTATTGACATGAAAAGTATTTAATATTATGGAAACCCTGTGGATTAGGGTCCCTAACGATGGATAAAAAATTATGAGCAATTATCCCTCATAGTAACGAAACTGTCATTCGATGCACACCTCCCCATCCAGTACCAACGTGTAAGACACTTGGGGAGGAGCTACTGGAGGGGAAAAATGCAATAGGACATTCGTGCCTCATCTCACAGGGGCACGGAAGGGTACATACATAAGACCAGGACAGACCAACCACTCTAGGAGTTTCAAGGAAGGGACTACTTCCAGTTTTGAGCGGGAAGGAGGAAGAGGAAAGGACATCACAGGGAAAAGTCCAGCTCAGAGGTCATTTTGGTTCTGAAGCATTTCTCCATTTCCTTAGAATCCATCAGGGAGAAACTGAATGGGTGTGAAACAAATGGCCCAGTGCTGTAAAGACCATCTTAGACATAAAATCATTTCCGTTTGTATTAAATCATTGCCATAGGAAGATTATATGCCAGCTGTATCTGACTCGGATGCTTCTAGCGCATTGCTTTGTTACAGTCAGCTACTACCACATCTAAACAGTGCTTTGTTTTGCTAAGGGAGCAAAATATCTGGATTGAGAACAAGACATTTATTTGAACTGAATTCTCTCTCTAAACCACTGAGTACCACTTAATAAATTGAAAAGGTGTATTACCTATAGGCACATATGAACTCAGTGAACTTTTCCCCCAAAATCCTTATGCACGAGGTATGTTCCCTCAGGCTCTTTCTTTTCGAGACCATTGAGCACAATATACGGCCACTGTGCAGATTTCAATAGGGCCTGTGTAAATCATCAGGACAGTCTGACAGTTCCTCGACATGAGTCTCAAGGACAGCATCAAAGTGAGGTTCTAATATAAATAAATGGATATAAACTGGGCTTGCAGAAAAGAATTCTAATAACGATTCGCAATATCACCCACGAATCCCTTTTTCACAGTACACACAAAATGATGTGCCTGGCTTGTCAAAAGGATATTCCATTTCTGCTCGAATGTCATTGAGACGATGTGATAACTCAGTTAGGTCGTCCTCTTTGTTTTCATCGAATACTTTCAACTGAATATCGAGCTCATCATTCTCTTTTTCTTTTAGATCCTAATATTTAAAGATAAAATTTAACAGATGAGTAACAGTTTGGGAACAGCCTATTCTGGTAATAAAGGCCAGCAGCCACCATTATTTATTCATATACACAGAAGCAATTCAAATACCGACGCGCGCACTTGGTTTCCTGAAAGGAAATGTACTATGTGTTTCTATTTTAAAATAAAAGAACCTCGGTGCATTCAGTGCATTTTTTTCATGCCCCATATTTTGGTTATTGACATTAAAAAATTAACAGTCACTTTTACAAAGGAAAAAAACACACAACTAATTGCTAACAACCCAAATTAAATGATGTCGTTTTGACTAAACACACTCATCAAAGATCGCAAAGGAACTCATGCAGTTAGGACATTCACATATGCCATTGGCAAAAAATGCAAATATAGATCAACTGTATTAATAAAGAACAAATACAAGGATATACTCAAGCACAACAGTCCCAAGTATGGCTGGAAAAGTTGAATAGACAAATTTATTTTAAATGATATTTTGTGATTTGAAGCAAAAAGGTATCAGGACTTTTTCTCAGGCTGCGTATCTAGCCTCCTCCCCCACCTTTCATCTTCGTTTAGCCTAATCACAAAATACCAACTTGGGCCTCAAAGATTTGTTTTTGTAATACATTATAAGCACATGCATTACAAACCTCTGATAATTTTCAAAATAATAATATAAACAAAATCTTTGGAAGCATGCCACACTAGAGATTGTTGGGCTTAATATATATCACCTGGGATAGCTTTTAATATGCGTCCATTAAGTTGCAGCTTTCAAAACCCAAATGGAAAATCACAACTGTGGATGCTCAAGGGTGGTACCAAAAAGTGGGACTAGGATTTTCGGAGCTGAGCGTGAACTCTAAAAGGAAATGCAAGTAGGGTGTACTTCAAATTAGGTCAGTCAAACAAAAGAGGATGCATTTCTTGTTTCTATTTTTATTCAACAGAACAATCATCATTGGAGATGTAATGGTGCAGATTGAAGCCAAACAGAAGTTTATGCAATTTCTAGATGTTTCTTTTCCCAATATTCTCAAACATAATAATTAAGTGAAAATTTACCTAAATAGCATGTGAAAATACTTATTAATATATATCTATATAATCTCGTATAAAGATGTAACAAATAAATGTATTTATACTAGTTTCCTTTTCAGTAATAACTTGCTTTGGGTCTAGTTTTCCACTTTGAAGGGGAAGGAAGGTGTTTATTGGAATGCACAACTGTCTGCCATTGATGGGTCATAGTCTTAGGTGACCTCTGAACTCTGTTCAGGAAACAGCAGGCCCCAGACATACCCAAGAGGCTGGTCACTGCAGAAACCACTTTAGCAAGTTTCAGAATATAACCCTTCTTTATTCTTATATTGCATTCTACTTTTTCTCAGGTGTTCACTATGAAACTTGAACACATTCAAATGAATGTTTGAAACGGAGAAAAATCCAACTTAAATACTGTCATTTAATTAGCATCAGAAATGTATAAAACATGGAATCGGTATTCATGATTTAAAAGCTTTCAGTAAGTAACCAATGTCACTCCAATAAATTTAATAAAAGATAAATAAGACAAAAAACATTTTCAGTGAAAATAATTGGTGACATTGGTTTTGTTTAATTTGGTTTTGAATTAGGACAACACATGATTTATATTATATATAGTGTGTGAACATATACAGCACAATATACAAATATGGACATGTATAAATGCAGTATAAGTATTGTGTATTAATAATGTTCCATTAAAATAAATACATATACACATATACATACACATACATACACACATACATATATATAACTTCCTTTCAGTCAACTGTACAACCTTGAAATATGTATCCATAAATTCTTGATAAAATAATCATTTAATAAGTTAATAATGCTTTTATATATCCCAAATGTGATGGATATCCTATAAAAGTAAATGAAAATGCATAACTAAAGTTTTATGTTTAAAAATGTAGAATATTAGATGATGTGTTATAGAATTATGTACCTGAAACATGTTTAGTTTTGTTCACCAGTGTCACCCCAATAAATTCAATAAAAAGAAAAAATAATAAAAATGTACAATACTTTAAAATTACTGAATTGCACTACAACTAATTGTGTGAAACGTTGTAAACATGTTTCGGATATTTTTTAAACAGACTTGCTATATAGACATGGCACATTTTAGGCAGATCCTCTGAAGCATGTAATTCTCTATAAAACAGTGTACTTCTAAGGAAATCAAAGTCTATTACCAATACATGGCTGATTACCAGTCAAGCAATCAAGTTTGAGTCTTCAAACGAATAAGGAAGGGTTTGTCAGGCTTTTAAAAGAGATTAAGAATGCCTGGCCTGGCCGGCATGGCTCAGCGGTTGAACATCGACCTAGGATCCAGGAGATCGCAGTTCGATTCCCCGTCAGGGCACATGCCCGGGTTTCGGGCCCGATCCCCAGCAGGGGGCGTGCAGGAGGCAGCCGATCAATGACTCTCTCTCACCACTGATGTTTCTCCTCTTCCCCTCTCCCTTCCTCTCTCTGAAATCAATAAAGACGTATTAAAAAAAGAAAAAGAAAACACCTGCTGCCTACGGACACAACTTCTTACTATCATGCTCCTCCTTCTCATATCTGATTTACCTAATATTTTCCTACTTTATTCAACTAAATAAAAGGCAGGAGAGGACTTCACAAGAAGTCAATGTAAGTTAACTATTTGAAAATTCACTTTAGAGTATGTAACGATTCATTTATCGCAAATTACTAAAGCGAACTGATGAAAAGTGAATTCCTACATAAATGAGGTATAAACTCCCTTTAAATACTGCAATTGATCCATAGAGATGGGGGAATTCTGAAATTAAATTTTTACAGAATATAATTAAAATAATTGTCCTTGAGGCGCCTGATAATTATATGAAAAAATGTTTTACTCTACTATAATACTATGACTGTCTTGGGGTTACGGAACTACTAAGAACTCTCCTCCCCTATCACTTAATGATCGCAGGTAGTAATTTTTTATCCATATACCAACTACTATTATTAGCCACAACCACATCTAATTGGCTGCTATGTTCTAGAAACATAGGGAGCTCCTCTTGTCAGAACAGGGTATAAAACAAGAGCATAAAACTGCAAGGATTTTAAAGACTCATCTATTATTATATTAAGTTTCACTGCATGCATAAAAGATGTTGAATGTTATAAATTCTAGTGGTTTTAAATTTAAATATTTACTAAATTAATAGTGAGTTAATAAGACAGTTGCCATGGTAGGTACATCTAGTATACATTAAAGCATGACCATTCTGGCCCTTGCTCCATTTTTGATAATAAAACTGTCAGAGCAGCAGCAGTAGCAGTGAAATCTACGTTATTTAAGAATCAAGCTCTAATCTCAGGGTCTGCTGAACTGCCATTCTCATCTTCTAATCAGAGGTACCTGGGAATGATTTTTTTTTTTCCAAACCAAACATCTCTTCCCCACCCTCAATAAGATCTTGACAGTCTCTTCTTAGGAGGTCATGGCCAATGTCTTGGTTGAGAACCAGAGCCCCATTTAGCCATATTTCACTCCACTTTTCAGGGAGGAAAAGAAATTGAGAATCCTTGCAGGCTCTATTCCAAAATTTTCAGGAGCAGAGACATGACACTTTCCACATTTCTCCAGCTTCAGAATCACCAAGATCTGAGAAGCAGGCCACATTAAAGAGAGATGGTTCTTAAACAAAAGTGTAACTGGAAGAATATCTTAAGAATACATCTACTAAGGAGTACATGGTGCCACAAGAGGCTTTTTATAGGGCCATAAGGCCAACGGGAAAGTGTAGCTTAGAAACACGGATGCGAAATCTTCACTGTCACCTGTCATCAAAAGAACAACAAACTGTGAGACCCTCGATCCTGGCAGAAATGAAGAGACCCAGACAAAAGTGCAGAAGTGCAATAAATTAAAATGAGTCACAGTTTTCTTGACCAGCCATTCAACTAACCCAGGGAGGACAAGCATGAAAACCAATGAGGAGGCAACTCAAACGCAAACTAGAATCAAGACTATAACATTATCTCCAGCTACCGAAGGCCAAAGACTTCCCATGAAGAAAGATTTGCGACAAAGCAGGAATGAATGTGTTGCACACCCTGTAAGTAGTTATAGAATGTGCCTATGTTAACTGCACATTGAAACCTCTCTACGGGTCACTTAAAATGTTGCTCTGATTCACTGCAACCAATTCCTTGGTTTTTAAATTCATGGGTTAAAGAGCCATTCAAAGTGGAACTGACACAGAAATTTCTAAAATAGAGCCAATCATACATCTGATGAAAACTGCTTTCAATAGACTCAATCGTCCATTTTATGATGATGTGTTCCAACTATTTCCAGTTAAGACTGTCACGCCACAAGTAGCTGACGCAAGTTACACGCTGGTTCCTCACCAGGGAATGTCCCAGGTTTGGGTATTTCCAGTACCCTAAGTCTTACATGCAGGCTCATTGACATTTGTTTTGTTTTTGTGTTTTCCCTCCCTTGCTTTTTAATTCTTGTTTCTCAAGTGTGACATGAGTAGCTTACATGAAAAGACTAGTGAGATTTTACTTGTCTCCTCTAACAATGCTATGGTCTGGGACAAAATCCCTCTTCAGTTGAAAGACTAAATAAAATATAAAGTCACAGTTGTATCTGTACTCAAAGAATGTGTGCTCATTTATCTCAGATCAAGCCTATAAAGTTACTTCAAACATGTTTTTTAACAATATCATAATTACAGCAAATGCTCATATTCAAGAAATAAAACTGTTTTTCTTTAGAAAAATTCCCACGGTGCTATAACAAGAATGCCAATCTTAAGTAGTGTGTCCAGAATATACTAATCAAAATTCTATGCATATTTATGCTGAATATAAATGAAATCAATCTAAGTGATCAAAGAAAAAAGCAAAAAATTTAAATGAAAATTGAAATTACCAAAAAAAATTAAATGTCTTCTTTTATGTTCTCAGTATTTACATTCAAAGAAAAGAAGTTCCCTTGTGATTTTAGGAAGGAAAACAGCACTTCTGGAGATCTGGACACAGCATCAGTTGCATTCTGAATCGTCACTTGCATACAAAGACTGATATTACTGCAATAAAAAAAGCTTACAAAGTGTTTCAAACTTTACAAAAGAAAATCACAAGGCACATTTATTTACTCTGTTGCAAGTACTTTTGTTGAAAGAAAGAAAAATGTTAAAGGTCATCAGCATAATAAATGTGTACACTCAACTTACTGGTAGCATTGTCTTTAGTCCTGAACGGAGGAATTCATTCCGTAAATGTATTCGAAAATCAAGCTCGTAAGGAAAAGTGACAAGGGCGTTTATAAACTGCATGCAGGCCACCTACAAATAGAAAGCAAACCGTATTTTTTTAAAAATTTTTAATTAAATATTTCATTAATGCATTCAGACCATTCTTTTTTCATTTACTAAAGGCATATATACATATACTATAAAAATAAACACAAATATTTATACAAATTTAAGGACGATGGTGATTTTCAAGTATAAACAACAAAATAAGTAATAAAATTTCTTATGTGCAGAATAATTCCAATGAAGATATGATGGATAGTCAAGTACTTCTATCCTTTGCTAAACAGTATGAAGGAATATGAAACTCTCTCCTGAGAAACTCAAAGTTTCAAAAGTATGCATAGAGAGTCCTTTAAAAAGATCACAAAATTTATCTTGCATATCCAGCTATCCTCAGAGTGGACATAGCCTCAATTCTGTATGGTTATAAACACTTTTTTAAAATAAATCTAGTAAAGTTATAAAAGTACCATGATATTAAAGAGGCATCAGTGATAACTTAGAGAAAACAATACATCGATTTATACTCTATCTTACTAATGGGATGGATGTGCACAAAATTGAGAGTATTAAAATACATGATTAAGATGAATTAATTTATTATGTATAAAGTGAATTAAGTGAATGAAGATCAACTGGAAGGCACTGTGATACCAATACTAATGTGCATGAAATAAATATAAGGGCTTCTTTTCAGGTGAAGGTAATTCGTTAATTACTTTGCCACTGGAAAATGGGTTTCACTTTTTCTTACCTTCTGATATCGAGGCTCTCTACTATAAAAGGCGAATTATTTTCTGGTAATTACCAGCTTAAAGGGAATCAAAAAATGCGAATTGCCGGGTGTTCCATACGTTATTTGTGAAGACCATTTTTAGAAAACACCGCTCAAGCTGAAGGCAACTGGCTAATGGTTTAAGTGAAGGGCTGCACGTTTAATTGGTTATTTTGAAAGCATGTGATTGAGCAGTAGGGCACTCTAGGAGCTGAGCACAAGGGGACTCCTGCAAAACTACAAAACGCCAGACTGAGTCAAGGCGTCAAGTACACATACAAGGGAACACAGGTGAATCCATAGTTAGTGCGGGTTCTACTCTATTTGCTTTGTGTATGTACCCAAAACCCTGGGGCCTCTTCTGGGCTGGGACCCTGACCTCCTCCTTCTCCCCTGTTAGGTTCCCCACCTACAAATCCAGCTGTACTTGGATATACCTGCTCCTGGATGTCCCACAGAGACCCGCCCCCCGGACTAGGTAACCCTGCTAATCCCCAAGCCTCCTTTCTTCCCTCCAAGTGACAACCGATCTCCTGAGGCTGCCAAGATTAAATGAGCATAGAGACAGGGGGGTTGGCAAGCTAAGGACCAGGGGCCAACTGCAGCCCATTGGTCTAATCAGGCGTGCTGCCTGCTTGTACCAATGAAGTTTTATTGACTCACACAAAAAGTATTACGGAAAAAAAATATTAGCAAAAAATGTATTTCAAATGTATTTTGACTTGTCCAGACCTAGTATTATGATAGTTATTTTCTCAAGTAAAGAGAAAAGGTTAAGATATATTGCTTTTATTTTTATATCTAAACCTTATGCATTTAAGATGTTTCTTTGGGAGATTAGCCCATTTACTTCACATGTAGGTTCAAAAATCAAGTTACATGCTTTAAAGGGGACGACTGGGGTTGCTTCTAACATTACTAGATATCTAAATGATAAATTAACAATGTAGTCTAATTCGTACCAAGGGTCAAATGTCAAGCGAAAGCACTTATACAACTGACTAAATATTTGCCATAGACTTGGCATTGCAAAAGACATATTGGACAGCCTGGCCGGGCATGGCTCAGCAGCTGAGCATCGACCTAGGATCCAGGAAATCGCAGTTCGATTCCTGGTCAGGGCCCATGCCCAGGTTGCAGGCTCAATCCCCAGCAGGGGGCATGCAGGAGGCAGCCAATCACTCTCTCATCATTGATGCTTCTCTCTCTCCCCCTTCCTCTCTCTGAAATCAATAAAGATACATTGTTTTGAAAACATTTTAAAAGACATATCAAATTATTACACTTATGCCTTAATAGATTACATAATCCTCCTATTTACAATAAAAAAAAAGTGAAGTCTTCATAGTTACAATAGGCTGGAATATAAGTTTGCATATTCTACATGACCATCGCTATATCGTTATTGTATTTGCTTGAATGATCCTTGTTATGTTACAACTATGACATGAGTGAACAAGCCAAAGTACATGTCCAATCCAAAATTAATAGAGAGAAGAGTTGCCATCTGCTAGGATTGTTTTTGCCAGAAGAAATTCTAGCTTAATGGCTTGTATTAATACCCTACAAGTAAAGGGAACAGTTCCATAAGAAACAAGTTAATGAGTTTTGAAATTGTACCTTTAAACAAATAAAAGTATTTAGATCAGGAGATGATAAACACAGTAAAAGTCAATGAAATTAATGAATGTATCAACATCAAAATAACTTTACATTTAATAAGATAAGTGTTGCAATGCTATTAAATACTTTACATATAATGTGTGAATATATAACTGAATAAAATATAAGTTGCACCCACTGACAATAGTATAAAATAATTAGGAGATACTGAATTCAGTAAACAGGTAATGGCAATGGTTTGTCAATGTACTATTAGTTGTTTTTCAAATTCTAATAGATATCTAATTAATTACAAATAATGTACGATTAATAGTCATACTATCATGTCACCTTACAACATAATTTGCTAAAATAATGCTCTTTTATAGAAATATTTACATTGTAAAACTGTGAAGAACAGTCATCTTAATTATTTCTATTCCTTTTATAGTACCACACAATTACCGCCCTTTTCACAGGACTAGAATAAAATCAAAATAATTGTCACTACTTATAACTACAAAATTAAATTTTAAAAATGGAATTAGATTTTAAAATATAATTAGAAAATATTATTAATTATAAACATGAAATTCTCATTGTGTAGATTCTGAATTTATAGATAAATACAAAATCTCAAATTATTATCATTATTAATATTATTATTATTAGTTACCAGACAATATTAGGTGCCTTACATAACTCACCATCTAATTTCATCCTCATAAAAATCATATAAGTGTTGCTATTATGCTTGTTTCACAGATGATGAAGCTGAGGTTTAAAGCTGATAAATAACTTACACAAGGTCATACTGCAAGAAGGAAACTCATGATTCTAAACCACATCACTTCACTGCAAACATAGAATAACTTTCAGCACATTCCAGATGCTTCATAAACTCCATTCACAGATCCATTCAACAAAAGATTTTAAGGACAGGTAAGATAATAAAATTTAACTAGTGCATCATGTTTAATACACTGGGAATACCTAGCTTTGGAATTACAGGTTAATTAGAAAAACATACAATTATTTTAACAAGCTGTTATCTAGTATATAAAATGGTTATCTTATATGTCAATTATAACTCAATAAAAAATTAAATGGTAATCATAATATATAAGGGAATGCAAAAATTTTTTTTAAAGGTAGAAAATGGTACCTGAAATGGGTTACATTCCACTTTCTCTATATATCATAAACAGTGAAGTATGGGCAGCATACCAGCATCCAAAGTAATGGTCTCTCACTCTCATTTACTGTCACCCTGCTCCTTATTTACATACATGCATATAGGTGCATGCAAACACACACACACACACACACACGAGCTGTGCTGCTCAATAGGGAGACATGAGTCACAATGTAAAGAAGAATCTCATACCCTTTGGGACAGTATGGATTGTCCTAGAGAATATTATGCTAAGTGAAATAAGCCAGGCAGCGAAAGAAAAATATCACATGATCTTGCTTATACGTGGAATCTAAAGAACTTAATAAACTGACGAACAGAATAGATTCAATGACATGGAAGCATAGATGAGACTCACGAAATATCAGAAGGAAGGGGGAGAGGAAGTGGAGGGGGAGAGAGTAACCAAAGAGTTTATATGCATATATGCACAACCCAAGGACACGGACAATGGTGGGGAGAGTGACTGGGGAGGGGGAAGGAACGGGGGGGGGGTCACTGGGGAGAAAAAGGGACATCTGTAATACTTCAAACAAAAATAAAAATTATAAAAATAAAATAAATAAATGTAACTTAACTGCAATTAAATAAAAGTAAAAATCCAGTTGCTCACAGCTCAAGGGTTCAAGGGTTCAAGAGCCACATGTGATTCGTGGCTACCATCCTGCAGAGCCTGCATACAGAACACTGCAGAAAGTTCCACTGGGTAGCACTGCACAGGGAACTTGAAAGAAAAAGGCTTCTGTCCACATCTCTAAAACCTGAGCTACAAAGTACAAAACTAAGTAATGAAAGTTTCAAAACTGGTATGCTCAACTTTCAAGTATATAAATCTTTAAGAGGATGACTGAACCTCTCAATCTATTTTGAAAAAAAAAAAAAAATCAACTCCAGAGAGAGAAATTAAAGAATCATGGGATTTTAAAGCTAGAGAGAACATAAAATACTTTGGTCCAATATGCTCATTTAGAGATAAAGAAGCTGAAAACCTAGAGAGATTAGATAATTTGCTCAAGATCATAGAGCTAATAATAAACCACAAAGACTGGAATGGAACTCGGGCCTCCCTAACTCTTCCTCTGGGATTCTGTCCACCGCACCACGGTGCCCCATCTGCACTGCAGAACAGCACCTCTTCTTGTACTAGAGAAAGAAATCAAGTACCCTTGCACTGACCATCACAGATCCCTTTGTCCAGGCTCCTTCTGTTGCTTAGTTTCTTTATAAAGGCTTTACGTTCAAAATGGTCTGCCATATCTATTTGTTTTAAATACAGTTTCCATGATCATTAAAATTTAAAAATAACAGGAAATCAGTGAATTTCCTCCATTGCTAATAAATATGCTAGGCTAGGACCACAATTCCGATTTTAAACCAGTGAAACTAGTTTGCGCATTTGTATTTTTATTCAGTAACCTCCTCACATCATAAGGAGATTTCTATATGATATCTATATTAGCTCCTGAATGGATGCACAAATATAGACAAAAACCACCAACTTTGTGCATGTGATAAAACATCCAGTAATTTGTGCCATGAATAATTATATACTAAACTGCAGTACTATCAGTTTTCCTCCCACATGATCCTTCCTTTACTGTAACAGTATATGATCTTTCTACAATAATCACCTCCATTCTTTAATCACAGGATGCCACACCCCTAACTGCCCGCAATAAATTGGTTTAAATATAATGGGTGACTAGGATTTGAATATTTGAAATTGTATTGGCAAGAGAGATATCATTACAAAAAGAAATTGCATTCAGTTTCTTCCCTAAGCGGTAGAGAGGGGAAATACTCAAACATGAAACATCTTCACAAAATTACTGGGAAAATGCTAGACCTTTTTATTTAACTTATCGGCTCTGAAAACTATACAAACATCTACCAGTTTGATCACAATTCGTAGAGCTGTGGAGTACAATAATTTCCAACTGCAGGGCATTCTCAGACAGAGTAGCCATTGGCTGTGACAAACAGCCCTTTTAAAATTTTATTGACACTGTCACACATTTGACCTTATTAAGTACTTTGTCGAAATTAACAAGGTCTTTCTTTATCCCCGCCCAGCAGGAGGTAGGGAAAAAAGATGGTTTAAGTCAAAATAAGTACCAAACAAGAAAAATATGAATGTGCCGAGCAAGTTAAGTCAGGAAATGGAGAGGGGTTACAGGCAGGACAAGACCATGGACAGAGGTGTGGAGGCAGAGGCATGCAGCAGCATAAAATATTCAGGAATCTGAGCACGGTAGGACTGGATCCAAAAGTTTTTGCAGAAGGGTAATGGAATACGAGGCTGGAGAGAAGGCAACAAACTGTCATGTGATGAAACCGTCTGTGTGGACTAGGACTAGGCTTTAACCCTGGACGCTATGGGAAGCCTTTGCAGGATTTTAAGCAGTGATACAAGAATTGCCCTTCAGAAGTATAACTTTGTGGAAGACGATTTCAAAGGGGCTCACATGAAGGGCAGACGATATTTAAGAGTCCAGGGAAATGATAAAATAGTGGATAAAAGAGTGCCCTGAAACAAAGAAGTGGCAGCAGGAATAGAGGAGGCCAACCATATCCAGGAAGGGAAGGACAACACTAAGGACAGGGTTGGTAGGGGTCGATGACCAAGGGAATGGTAGACAAAACAGGAGTCAATTTGAAGATGACTATTACGTTTCTGGCTTATGCTACTCTGGAGTATGCTAAGGATTGGGAACACCAGAAAATTCAGGGTAAGGTTCAATAGGGATCTGGAGGGGGAGGGGGAGGGGGAGGGGGAGGGGGAGGGGGAGGGGGAGGGGGAGGGGGAGGGGGAGGGGGAGGGGGAGGGGGAGGGGGAGGGGGAGGGGGAGGGGGAAGGGAAGGGAAGGGAAGGGAAGGGAAGGGAAGGGAAGGGAAGGGAAGGGAAGGGAAGGGAAGGGAAGGGAAGGGAAGGGAAGGGAAGGGAAGGGAAGGGAAGGGAAGGGAAGGGAAGGGAAGGGAAGGGAAGGGAAGGGAAGGGAAGGGAAGGGAAGGGAAGGGAAGGGAAGGGAAGGGAAGGGAAGGAAAGGAAAGGAAAGGAAAGGAAAGGAAAGGAAAGGAAAGGAAGGTGTGGACAGCAAAGGGCAATATTGAATTGGAAACCCAGTCGAGAGGCAGCTGAGCATATGGGGTCTGCAGGCCAGCGGGAATTTGGAATAAAGAGTCCCGAGAGATGCATCCTACAGGGGCATTAGTTAAAGTCATAAGGGTGGATGTGGCTGCCTAAGGACAGCATACAGAATGAGCGAAGCAAAGGACCCAGGGACTTAGGCCCAAGCTCTAGGAATCAGTATGTTTCAAGGCCAAGCACAGAGACAGGAGATTTTAAATGCAACATAAGGTAAAAGAAAACCCAGGAGAGCTTAGTATCATAGAAGTCGAGGGAGAGATCAAATACCGTCACATGGTGATGGAGAAGTCAACACAACTTGAAAAATGCACTGTACAAATATCCCTATACAATCCCTGCACTGCATTAATTCCACTTTTAAAATGGTAATAATATACAGCTGTCAATCCGCAGAACAAGCTTCTTAAGTAATATCGGCCATTCCTTCCACATGATATTTAACATATGTATTTATTTTTTCCCAAATATTCTCCTTATTCATAAGCTACAGTGTCATGTTTTATTATAAGTGTACCTTTACGGACACATGATCAATGGCTTATCCAAAGCCTTGTCCTCGTACGTGATGGTCTGAGTGCACTAAGAGCTGACTGACAAGCATGCTTACGTAAAATCTCAACTCGAGAGCCACTGTGGAAAGCATTGAGCTACAAAGGATCAGTGCACATATCTGATGATTTGTCCACTTAAGCATCATGTGCTTTCACATTAAACTCTTTCTAAAATAAATTATACAATTGTCACATTTTTTTAATCCTCACCTGAGGATATGTTTATTGACTTTAGAGAGAGAGAAAAGGCAAGGGATGGAGGGATGGAGGGAGGGAGGGATGGAGGGAGGGAGAGAGGAAAACAGAGGGAGAGAGAGGAAGAAAGAGGAAGAGAGAGGGAGAGAGAGGAAGAAAGAGGGAGGGGGGAGGGGGGAAGGGGAGGGAGGGGGAGGGAGGGGGAGAGGGAGAGAGGGAGAGAGGGAGAGAGGGGGAGAGGGAGAGAGAGAGGGGGAGAGAGAGAGAGAAAGAGGGAGAGGGGGAGAGAGAGAGAGAGAGAGACCCGCAACCTAGGTATGTGCCCTGACTGAGATGGAACCTGCAACCTTTTTGGTGTCCTGGAAGATGCTCCAACTGGGACACCTGGCTGGGGCTGCCACATTCTTAAACGAAATATCCTAAATATAACTTATTTTCTTGCTGACTCAGCAACATGATGAAATATGTGACTTAGTAAGCTATGGTATAACATACAGATACCCTCAGGATACGGTATTGAGGTGTTTAGGGCAACTTGCTCTGACACTCAATGAAATCAAACGTTACAATTTTTGCACTCTAGTTCCAGTCCTTTATTATGTTTCCATCTCCTCCTCCCTTGCTTTTAGTCTATCAGTTCTCTCTTCTTGATTATCTCAGTGCACCAGCCTGAAATAAACCCCCTCTCAACCTCTGCTTCCAGTCTGTTGTGGACAGAAAACAGGTCACTGGGCTCACTGCGGCACAGCAGAAAGAAACAGTCAACAGGCTCCAATTAAAGGCCAAAAGGTCTTTGTCGTCACAGGGCTAACTTGATGGATGTGGTGAAATTCTGTAGACTGATGATTGTTTTACTTTATTTTTGTTTTATTTCTTTTTTGGCTCTCAGTGATATTCCAAAATGATCAACCTCTCCAATAGGTAGTCAGGATAAGCGAACTTATTACACACTAGTGAAGTATGTATTTATGGCTGTGTTTTTGTGTACCATATCTAATGACAACACACACATTTTTTATTATTATTTTTGGCATGATAGAAAACATTTTTAAAATGTTTTAAGTCATGCTAAACACACTTCTGCATACAGCTCCTGAAAAATGTTAAGACACGGCACCTTTCAGCCTGTAAAGACTGGGCTCTTTTTATAATGCATCACTGGAGGTTAACTATTCTACTCTCTCTTTCCATAAACAACTATTATTAATGTTCGGTGTACCCTAGCTTCTCCTGCTGGGCTATGCAGAAATCAGTTTCAGCTGTATGTTGATATTACCTCACTCTGTTCTCTTTTGTGAAGTGATTGGCAGACTACTCTGGTCTCAATTTTTACCTTCTGGAAGCCCTTCCCCCATCTCCCATCCTACCATAATACTGGTTCCTATTTATCTTTCAGGACCTAGTTATAGCATCACCTCCTCATTGAAGCCTTCCCAGGTTTATGCAGGACATGCCTAAAAGTGCCTTCCTTTGTGCTCTCATTAAACCTTTCCAGGAGGAAAGGGATATGGGTGTGGGAGGGTTGGTATTTCAAGTAAAATGTTCAACATTATAAAATATTTGAGGGCATTTAAAGGTCTACAGCATATTTGGGAAGCACCAGGTTTAGTATGGCTAAAAAATATGGTACATTTAGGAAAGTGGCAGGCTCAAAGTTGAGGCCACACTGAAAAAGGTCATACATCATGACCTTTTTTAATTGCTTCTGTAGCTTTTCGCCTCTATCAAGGTAGCAAATGGTCCTAAGCGCGGCTTTCTATGTTAGACTTGGATTTACTCCTTAAGGGTAACTGACAAACAGTACAGAATATCTGTATGGCGGGGACAAATGTATCAGTGGGGTACTAATTAAAGAATTGTTGGACTAATGTTGGTGGCAGAAGGCAAAGGCAATAGGGATAGAGAGACTAGGATAGATTCCTAGTCTGTCCTATGAAACTTGATGATTGACTGGATGCAAGGCCACAGAACAACAAAGGATTGAAGAAAATTAAAGATTAGGCAGATGATGATTACTCTATAATCTAGACTGAGAAGGACAGGCCAAGGAGTAGACTTCTTTGGGGACAATCAGGTTAAGAGGCAGAGAGCGTGAGCTCAGGAGGTGCTGTGTGGTGGCCGAGAGCATGTGCTCTGGAGCCAGACACCCCAGGGTCTAATCTGGGCTTTGCCTCCAATTCACTTGGTGATCCTGAGCAAGTTACATAACCTCTGTGAGCCTCAGTTTACTCATCTCTAAAATAGGAACACTATTACCACTCTCATAGAATTGCTGTGATGTTTCAAAATGAGGCAGCATATGTAAAGGGTTTAGAACACTGGCACATGGCTTATAAATGCTATTTTTCCTTTCTTGTTTTTATGATGCCTACAAGACATCTAGTTAGGCAATTAGACGTGTGGGTTTGAATAGAGAGAGAGATGAGCTGGAATTTTAAATCTGGGGAATCACTAGAACCTAGTGGATATTAAAGCTACAGAAGCAATTAAGAACATTCATGAGGAAAATAAAAGATATGTGTGTACATGAGTATATATGTGTGTGCATATATGTATGTACATTTAGGTATGTCTATACAAAAATGATCACAGAAGAGGACCAAAGACAGAGCACAGAGAACAAAATACCCAAGAAGAGAAACACACAAAGAGGGTAATGGAAGAATAGTTAAAGGTAGTCAAAGAACAGAGAGCACGGTGCCTGAAAAGCCAAAGGCAGTAAAATTTTCAAGGAGGGAGGGGATCAAGAGTGCCAACTGATCGGGACTGGAAATAGGCCACTGGATTTGGAAACCAGAGGATCACTGTTGACCTTTTTGTGAACTGTGAAAAAGCTAAGCTGTGAAAGGTAATTTAGGAAACAGAGAAAACAAGTATCGATGATTCTTTTAGAGATTTAAACTATAAAATGAGAAAGGAAGATGAGAAGCTAGTTCAAGGATCAGTTGGATCAGAAGAAGGTGTCGCATGAGGGAAACGAGAATCCACTAAGCCTAAGGGAAGTCAATGAAGAGAGTATATGATGGTGTGTGATTTACTGTGTTATCTATTTTTTGAAGTACTAAAGATAACGAGAATCCTATCACAGGTATAAAGTTCCACTTTAAAGATGAGCTCGAAAACCTCTGTGAGAAGTTAATAACCTGTTTTAAAACACAAAAAAGGGGGAAAAAGGTATATAGTTGTTATTTAAAAATATAATTAGTCCTGTATTTTAACAGAATTACTTCCTGAGATTGTAATAACATTTTGAGAAGTCTCAGGATACTACCGAAATAGAAAAGTCATCCTGTTAAAATACAGCACTAATTATATTTTTTTAAACAATAGATTTAAACTTGGTTTCATTCTGCATTCGGCATATATTTTTGAACTTCTAGATGATATTTTTTCATTCACATGAACTAGTCCAAATAAACAAACCCACTCTGCAATTCTTGTGAGAGTAACAGGCTCTGTATACAACATATTACTGATTTTTGTAGCTCATTAGAATAGGAAATTTCAAATTGTGACTTGCATATGTTTGCATTTGTAGTAAGTATTCAACAATCTCTTGAATATCTACCAAGATGTCTATGATTCTTGTGTATGTTTACCTGTTAAGAACTTGCCATTTTATCAATCATTCCATTCAGCTCAGTGTCCTGAAGGCTAGAAAATGCCATTCTTTTCTCATGGTTTGGGGTGAACTACTCTCTGGCGGAGGTGTCCTTTTCAAGGTCAGGCAATTCAGTACATCAATGCTGACACCACAAAGACCTGGCTTCAAATCACAGCTCTACCTCTCAACACCTGTGTGATTCTGAGTGAGTGATGTAATGAAAAATTTCAATATATCTAAAACACCTAGTTCCTCCTCAACGAACTTTGCAAGACAAGTACAAACTCCTACATGTGACTGAAAGTCAAAGAAATTTTGTTAGGCAAGCCAGAGGAACAAGGACAAAGGTTTCAGGACGTCATTTAAAAGGAGAGATTGCAAACCTTTCAGGAGATATTAAGTTTTACTGAGACACATTTTATAATAAGATGTGTACTGCAAAAAGGAAAACACTGGAAGTAAATGCTCTAATTATTAAAAAAATGTAATACCCTGGACATACAAGCAACACCATAGAAGTTTATCCAAACTGCTCACTATAGCTGGAGCAGAGCTAACAATGAACCAACTTCCTTAAATATTTGGAGACTATAGCTTTGTAACACTACAGTCTTCTCTTTGGGCAAGCCATTTATCAACCTGCTGTAGCTTCAAACTCTGGTGAAAAAAGATACCAATAATTCATAATACAATAGGAAGGAGGGAAAGAAAATGTCTCTTTTACATCAGGTAAGAAATCTTAATATTTAAACACTCGATATTAAATAATAGTACCTACATAGCTGGGGTGTTGTGAGAGTTAAATCAGATAATAGACGTAAATTAAAAGATTGAGTCCAGCCTTGCTACAAGTATCAATAAAATATGAGTTGCCCAGCCAGGTGTGGCTCAGTGGTTGAGCACCGACCTAGGATCCAGGAGATCACCATTCGATTCCCGATCAGGGCACATGCCCTGGTTGCAAGCTCAGTCTCCAACAGGGGGCGTGCAGGAGGCAGCCGATCAATGACTCTCATCATTGATATTTCTCTCTCTCTTCCCCTCTCCCTTCCTCTCTCTGAAATCAATAAAGATATCTTTAAATATATATATGAGTTCTCGCCAGTCAACAACAGAGTTATCGTTCATAAAATGGGTCATTTCCTGAACTCATGTAAGAAAAGATACTGAGTTGTGTCATGTTCTAAAGAAAGCATTTAGGCTGGGTCTACACAGGGCTCTGGGATAAACCCTGTCCTAAGAGTTGCAGCTTAAGCCTCACTATCTGGTGAGTGAGACTTCTGAATGCTGTGTGTATGGCTCCAAGAGAGATGCGTTTAGTTTTCCTAAATTTCTACAGGCCCACAGACATCGTGAACACTTGTTAGGATAATGACACTGGCTGAACTACCTGCCCTCTTGCCCTAATTACTGCTAAGGCTTTAATTTCTGCAGTTCATTGCATTAGTTACTAAATTTCTACCCAAATAATCATGATAAGCATAATCACCATATTTATAATAATCCAAAGTACTTTTTTCTAATTTTAAACCAACTGTTATCCTCACAGACAAAACTTCTCGCTTTTATGAACCACCAAGCAGCAGGAAGAATTTCATTTTCTTTATGTTCCATTCAATTTAAGTGTTAGCTCAACTGGAGCTGGTGTCGCACAAAATGAGTACCCTCTAAATATAACCCTAGGTGCAATTTAAGACAAAACTAAACTCACCTGTAATTGCAAAGCTTCGTGATTTTCTAATCCTTCCACAATTGGTGAAAATCTTTCTCTGTTATTTTTTTCTGCTGCTGTAGTTATAGCCCCTAGAAGTTTCTCTAGGCTGTAGAGAAAAGAAAATAGAAAAGGAGTGACAAATGTATCTCATACACAAATTGTGAATATGGGTTTTCCCTTTCAGATTGCCCTGTTCTCTTTTCAGTGCTTGATCATTATAAAGACCATTGCAATTAAAGAACTGTGTTCCTGTCTGCCTGTTTCGACATGCCAGATATTGATAGTGGTAAATAACTTTTAGGGCATCAAAATGAAAATGCAATTTAAAAATCTTGAGGAAAGTATTTTTTCTGGGTGACATTTTTTAAAAAATACTTAATTGAAAAACACTGAAATTTTAAATTTCAGGTGTTGATATTTCATGTAATCGATATTATAATTAATATCCCTTCAACACAAAATGGCATCTACAATTTTTAAAAGTTTATTCAAGTGTAACCTGACTGTAATTTTAATTTTTTTATGTGTGAGTTTATTTGAACCAAACTGACGACATATGCTGGGGAGCAAGATCTTGAATGCTCTCCCGACTGTAATTTTATAATAAAGTGCCGAAAAGAGTAAAACTTTTTTAAGATAACTTAAAAACATTAACATTTTTTGAAAATGGAACGAAAAAATAATACCTGAAAGAGAAAGCCTAGGTAATTTAGAGAAGCATCTATAATTACCTAAGCACAAGAAACTTAGTTACCTAAACAAAAATAATGAAGACTATCTGTACAGTGTCTGAATCAAATTAAACTCTGTGTAGTATACTACTCTTACAAAACTATATCTGAAATTCTAATCAAATCATAAAAAGTATAGCCGGGTAGGTTGTATTATATGAATTAAGTACTGAAAAATCTACTTGGCTAGACAAATATTTCTTACTCACGTATAAACTCATGTTTCTATAAAACCTAAGGAAACCTTACTTTTTCATATATGTCATTTACAGTCTGCTCTTGCTGAGATAAGACTTAATGCTATATGATAATATTTTTGTTCAGTGTTTGCCCTTTGGCTTCGAAGGGCAGTAGCCAGCACTGAGCAACATCTCATTTTATTCTAGCAGATATGAAATAATCAACATATTAGAATATCCTTAAATCTTTCTATAGCCCTGTTCTGATTCAAACTGAAATCATTGCTGGCACACAAAGGGTTTAGATGAAACATTTTAGTCCATGTCCTCAGTAGTATTTCATTCTTTATCACAATGGTTTCTCATTAGCTGGACATATTAATGACAGCAAATCTCAAATTTTCCTCCTGATTCAATATTTCCATAAGAAGAAATGATCTAATGCATAGTCAGCAACAACCTGCTGAAACTGGCACTTTGAAAAATTACCAACAGCCTTTTTGTTCTTTTTAACAGGTTAGTTTATTTCATTCTATGAATAGTTACTTTATCTTTTCACTATAGGCAGATAAAGTAAAATACTACTATAAAATAATAGTATAAGATTAAAGCATCTAGTTGATTCAGTTAGTTAAAGAAGTCAAATTTTGTGATGTGCATGTGTGTAGGGGCTGTGTGTGCAGGGGTAGGGTGTGTGTGTGTGCAGTCAAAATTACTCTCAGATTCTTTCCCTATATTTCTAGTAATTGATTTACCTTCAGCTAGACAAAATTCTATTCTTTCACTCTGAATTCAACTTTGAAGAATTTCCCATTAGGATTCTATCTGTTTAAACGTATTTTTCAAAGAATCAAACAGAGCTAAAATGTAAATAGATGAGATAAGAAAGCTACTAATTTTTTTCTAACATTTCATATTATTTTTCATGCAAGTTATCTAAATAAAAAGCACAAAAGTAGGACCTGTTAATTTCTCAAGTGTCATTTTCCATGCAGTTAATATAATAACACAGCAATACTTACATGTTATCTTCTCCAACAATGCAGAGAGCAGAAAGTATTTTTACTATTTCAGTCATCATGTTGGGTTGTTTGGGGTCAATTGCTCTTGCCAATAGTAAAAGACTTCTTTCATCTCCTAAAATCCTTTGCAATCCAAACTTAAAAAAAAAAAAAGAAAAAAAGAACTTTCATTCAAAATGTCTTCGGAACATATCTTTAATTTTAAAAAACAACTTAACAATTATTTTATTTTCTAAAAACCCATCCCTCCACAATGAGGTTCTACCTAATTCTATGAATGTTCTTCAAACAAGCAGTTATTAGTCTTTGTTTTTTATTTAAAATGACTGCATCTTGGGAGTTTTGGGCCCTTGATCAGATATGATCTCCATTAGCCTGCCTAAAAATTCCATAAAGATTTGGGGGAAATATGGGAACAATCAGCATTTCTTCAACAAAGAAGAACCCATAAAGCACACACTGATATGATTTTCTAAAGTAATTTGACTGATGTCACTGGGTCTCCCTGGAGATATCTGGAATTCATTGTTAAATTCTCCAATATGTTTGTATGGAAAATTAAGTTGAACAAAAAGGGTAAAATGTTGAAAAGCTCTTTGTATACTGTGTGCCAGGTACAGCATTAAACCCCTGTACAGAGCTGCCTATACCTTCTGTCTCTTATCCTCTCACTGTCAGGCAGCGGTGCCACCTTCCAAAAGCTAGGAGCCCAGAGAAATGGCACCTGGATTTCAGTAAGTGTCACATTCAACCAGGCAGAGAATATTCCATTTTCATTTATTTTCTAGTCTTGAATATGTGTACACAAGTACGCATTATAAGAATGAATGGGTAAAGAAATTCTAAAGAAAGCCCAAAACTTGGGTTTTCACTACATTAAGAAGGCAGTATTTTCTTTGATTCTTGTCCTACAAAGTGTTTCTCAGATTTCTTATGAAATGTTTGCTGCTTTTTAGTCTAACAGTAAAATCTGACAACATTTCATTGGAACAAAATTACCATTTCAAGCTAACCTTTAGTTAAGTACCAAGCATATGAAGACTTTCATGGTCGCTAATTTACCTTCTAAAAGAATTCATGGGGGGAAATAGTTAAAGCTCTTAAATGTGACTGTACCAGAGGTTGAAATAAATAAGGAAATACACAGAGAAAAAACAAAACAACAGGAATGGAAGAGACAAGATATAAAAGAAGCAAAGAAAACAGAAGGGATATGTATGCATAAAGGTGGCCAACAGATACTAATACTAAATAGTAAGAAAAATAAGTGAAAAACACAGGTGTAAAACTGAGAGATGATTACCATGCAATTACCAAACTTAAAAAGACAACTTTAAAAGACAGAAAGTGAAATCATTAAAATTTTCAAATTTCCACTAATTTTTTTTTAAGTATTTTCTAAGCCCAGCAGGGATGGCTCAGCAGTTCAGCATCAGCCCACGATCCAGGAGATTGTGGTTTGATTCCCGGTCAGGGCACATGCTGGGGTTTTGGGCTCGCTCCCCAGCAGGGGGCGTGTGGGAGGCAGCCAATCCATGACTCTCTCATCAATGATGTTTCTATCTCTCTCTCTCCCTCTCCCCTTCCTCTCTCTGAAATCAATAAAGACATATTTTTTTAAAAAGTATTTTCTAATATTGAAAATAAAAATGAAGATAGGACTAATGGTGAAAATCCATAAATCTAAACCTCAGGGCAATATTACAGCAAAGGAAGTTAAGAAGTGATAGGTGGCTTTTTATGATCCTATGCAGACATGCGCTGTATAAGGTAAGAGTTTTTGAAGTAGGTAATATAAACTCCTTGGGGTTAAGAAATTTGATGTTTAAGTTATTTCAAATGAAAGTTTGATTCCTTGATTATGACAATTTATCCAAACATGAAATGGATATATCACTGTATATTTTTTATTTTGAATGCATACTTTAGGCCTATTGTTTCATGTGCCTATAATTTAAAAGATCCACCATTTATTCATGTTCTCAACCCCTATGTGCAAGACATTAAGGTGCCCTAACTAAAGCTTAACCTTAGTTTAGAAAAATCTAAGTCAAAGCATCATGTTTGTATGGAAAATAATACAATAATTAAAACAAAATAATACAAGAATAAACTCGTTTCGCATACTCACAACTGTAAACCTACTTTTGCCCCACCCTGTATATACACACTTACATGTAATCCCATATACTTAAGAAAGCCTCTGCAGATTGCTTAAGCAATCTTATTGCATTGGTTATTAATAGCTATATTTCACATTGGGCAAGTTTTTGTTTACTGTTATAATTATTTATCTCTATTAATATTTGAGATTATTAAAACACCACCTAAAGGGAATTATGTAATTAGTGAATTAAGCAGTGGTAGTTTACTTATAGAAACACAGAGCAAATCATTTCTAAGACAGTAACAAAATAGCTTATAGAAAAAATAGCTATGACTTCATAACCTGAGCAAAGACTACTTTCAGAAGAAAAACCCTTGTCTACATTATTTCATTGAGTCCCTCATAATGCAAGAAAACCCACAATTTTCCAGAAATGTCTTTTATGTACGTTAACTGACATTAATTGCACATAAAAGGAAGAGAAATCTTAACCTTACAATGTTCTTAGCAAACAAGTCAAACCATGGCTCTGAATTTTCCTTTTCAAAGGCATAAAAACATTAAGAAAATGGTATTCAACTTATGACATTTCAATTTTCCTACTACCATAAAAGAAAAAATAAAGTATTATCTAATTTGAGAACAAGACTTGTGTGTTTGCATGATTGTAAAAACCTACCAATAAGTATTTTGTGAAGCCAAATATATATATATATATTTTTTTTTTCCCAAATATATTTTAAATACTGCTTAGATGAACCATGATTTGCATCATAAAGACCTGTTTGTAAACTGAATGTGTGCAGTTTCGTCTCTCAGCCTTTGCTACTGTTGGGCAAGTTCTCACCTTTTGTGACAGAGGCCGAAATAAACATTACTTACCTTATTATTCATAAATGCTTTGAGGCACTGAATAAGTTTATACTGGTTCTTCTTGTCAATATTTTCTTGCCTGAATGAAAGAAAGAAACATATTACTCTGTGCTTAAACATGTCCCCTTCAGTGATTTTTTTCATGTTTATAGTCTTACTGTTTCTTGTCCAGAAGCTTTTCCAATACATCCAATAAGAGTCCAAGTCCTTCATGGCCAAAGTTGTTAACCCAGCTAGGAAATAAACCGGAAAAAAGTGTAAATAAGTATGTATATTGAAAACACGAAGTATCTAAAAAGAAATTGTGATTTTCAAATATGATAATCCTATCTTTATATTGCTTATCCTTTCTACTCCAGTTGCTTCAAGCATCCTCTGTGAGGATGACTCTAGATCTTTACCTCGATCTCAGACATGTCTTCATAATGACTGTCCCTTCCACAGCCCTGCCTTGGTTGTTTCACCAGCGACATGTACTTCAGCCTGAATTTGTAAGCCAAGATTATCTTCCTCTGTTGCTGCTTTCCGAAATCAACCCCTCCTCCTCCTTTCTTCCATAGTCTGCTAATTACACCACTGTCCTTTTAATCATTTGGACTTGAAATACTGGCATACTTTGTGATCCCCCCTCTCTCTGACCTTTGCACTTATACAGCTTGTTCATTCAATAAATATTTATTGAGTGCTTATGAAGTACCAGCGTGCCCCAGGTGACAGCTGTTAACAGGCAACAAAACGAAATCCTTACCCTCAGATAGTGCAGCATCTCAAAGGAGGCTGACAGATGACAAGCAGATAAATATATATATTTTGGTGCTATGAACAAAAATAAACCTTGCTAAATGGAATAAGGAGTGCCAGAATGTTCTCTTTTAATGTGTGGTCAGGGGAAAAGTCTTTGATGAGGTGGTGTTTGAGCAGAGCCTGGAAGGAAGGGAGGACTTTCACCAGTAGAGGGAATAAGTGCAACCGGGTACTGGGGCAGTAGCCAGTGTGCTTAGAAATTCCAGGAGCTGTGAGGGATGTGAGCGGCTAGGCCCAGTAAGCGGGCTTGGGTGAGCAGCAAGAGCTGAAGTCCCATGTGTGGTACGAGGCTGGAAGACTGATCATGGAGAGTTTCCTTTGACTTTCTGTTACCTGGCCATGAATACTCTCCTAGAACGGCTGCCACCCAGGCCCGGCCCTCCTTTCCTTCGCTGCTGCTAACATTCTAGTTTAGCCCTAGTCACCTTACTATGCCAGGAGCCTCCCAACTGGGGCCTCTGCAGTTTCTTTTACTCATTTTATAAAATACAGAATTTGATTGAGCTTCTGTCTCAAATTTTCCTCTGGACTACCTAACTAACACACCTCAAATCCTGATCCTGATCCTGATCTAGTGTCACCCTTCCTTTACAGCCTCAGGCCTGGTACCACATGTTCCAGTAAAAATCAAAGTCACCTTCCTGGAGTCCTCCCTGCACTTCCCTGTGTCTCTTCATTTGTGTTTCGTTCCAGAAGGCAACCCCAACTCCACCTCTCCAAACCGTTGAGGCTCAAAGTGACTGTCAATTCCTCCATTAATGTTTTTTCCCCCCACACGTGTTCCATCCAAATATGAGTTCGTTTTCCTTGGAACACCCATGTATATTTACCTCTTATTGCCTGGTAATGCGATTCTTTCCACACATGTCTCACACTCCTTTCCGGATTAAAAATTCTCTGAAGACAGTTATATTACTTAGTGGAGTAGCTTATATACAGTCAACACTAAATAAATATTTGCTAATTCAAATTTTGCCTGGCCGGAGTGGCTCAGCGGTTGAGCATCGTGGCCTAGGATCCAGGAGATTGAGGTTCAATTCCCAGTCAGGGCACATGCCCGGGTTTCGGGGTCAATCCTCAGCAGGGGGGGTTGCAGGAGGCAGCCGATCAATGACTCTCATCACTGATGTTTCTCTCCCTCTCCCTCCCTCTCTCTCTCTCTCTCTCCTTTCCTCTCTCTGAAATCAATAAAGATATATTAAAATTTTTTTCTAAATAAACTTACTGGCTTGTGTGATTAAGTGAATCAGCAGTCTCATATTGCCCAAGAACTTGGCAAACTTAAATATATAGCAGACTCTTATGAAGCAAAACTTAAAAATCTATACATATTTAAACCATGACTATATTCCTATTTCAAGGTCTTTCAACTACATTTCATGTCTACCTAAGGTAAAGCTTATCAACAAAATAGAGACCTAAATTTCTAAGAAAATATCAGTAAAAAACATCAGATCACTGAAAAGATATTTTAAAAATAGCACAAATATTCCAAACCAATCACATCCACAATATACAGGAAGCTCATTTTAAACAAATTCTGCTTTAATTTTCATAGCGGAGATAAAAAAAAAAAAAAAATCAATATGGCATTGTAATGATAATTGGCAGCAAGCTACTATTCAATTGAGGCATGTAATCAACCAGTACAATGAGCTATTTTCTCTAAAAGACTCTTGCTAATCAGTGGGGTAGAGGTGGAAGGACAAAAGGACATCAGCTCTAAGCATAATACATTGTATTTAATCTATCATAGAGAAATCAGCAGATATCATTACTGCACAATATACTCTACAGCAACCTTAAAAATAAAAGGAATTCTGACCAAATTTATCTATTCAGCCCTCAGATCTGCTTTGGCATTTGGGAAAGATAAAATGATTTCTGACTTCCTTACATTTAACACTTACAAACTGTTTTTAGGGTTCTAAATTTTACTTGTATTCTTTTTATACCCAGTGCTATTACAATTATTAGGGTTTTTTCTTCCTGGGTCTAGGGAACTGTTTGATATAAGAACATGATTTATATCTGTTCACTTGAAATCAGTCACCCACCTACACACCCCAGGCTGCTTCAAATTGTGCAGTTTATGGTACTCTGATCTCATTCAGTGAAAATTACTATTGGTCTGAAATAAACAGAGCACAATCACAAAACTTAAGTGTGAGGAGGAGGGCCAATTTATTACAAACTAGGCAGTGAAAAGGCTTAACTGAGAACATTTTAGGCCAATGGGCAGAGGAGGCCTAATAAGAATCCTCAGAACTTTTAGAACGGGAGTCCAAAAGGAGCCTGTTGCTAGGGGCATAAAATAATTCCGACGTAGCATGAAGACATTCTAGAGGTTAAAAGAAACCTAGACACACCTTTTTACCCTTTTCTCTTGCCAGCACCATTTCTGTGTCTTTCAGGCATCAGACACTTTGTGGCCTCTGGCCAAACACTATTTTCTCTCACTTTCTCCTCCTCCCCATGTCCCATAAGCTGTTTAAAAACAAAACGTTGGCTACTCCAGTTAGGCAGGAATCTTGATACTTAACACAAAGAGCATAAATCGGTGGTTCTCAACGTGTGCGCCCCAAACCAGCAGCATCAACGTCATCTTGGGAACTCATTAGAAATGCAATTCTTGGACCCCAACTTAGACATATGGAATCAGTAACTGGGGGTGGGGCCCAGCAATTTGTGTTTTAACTACCCCAGCCGATTCTGATGCCTGTTCAGGTTTGAGAACCAGCGGTAGAGAGCAATGGTTTGTTAACAAGCGGAAGAGCCCTTCCCAGGGAGCACTGAGGCTAGAAACTCAAGGCTTCTTCACAGGCCCTCCCGACCATAGTGAGAGCTTCCACCGCCCCAGGACAGAGATCCAGAATCCAGTCAAAGCAAGTGTCCTCGGTATATTTTACAGAGCATGCAAATTCCAGCTCTGAGTTATTCAGTACTAATTGGAATACCTAGAAATATGAAAATACAGTTGGTGACTCAATTTAAAATCTGACTCCAAGACTGCAGATAGGTACAGATAAAGACATAAATTTTCTGTAGTATCTCAACTCTGAAACAAGAAATTGCAACTTATTATGGTCTCTACATTTATAAGAGCCACAGAAGAAGCCAGGGGATAATGAACCGAACAGGAGAAAATATGGGGGAGGAAAATGAGCTCTCATGATTTCCATAACCACTCTGAAACACAAGGTGTTTCCTTTTTTTCTGATATATGATTTACATAGAGTAAAATTAATCATTTTGACAAAGGTACAGTCATGCAACCTCTGACATAAACAAAATATGCAACATTTCCATCACTCTAAAATATTTCTTCCTTTTCCTTTGCCGTCAATCCCTTTTCCCACTCGCAGCTCCCTGCCAACTACTTATCTGATTCGTGTTCCTATAGTTTTGCTGTTTCCAGAATGTCACTAGAAATTGAATCAAACAGTGTGCAGGATTTTGAGTCTGGCTACTTTAACTTTGCGTAAATATGATGATATTCAACAACTGGGTGCATGCATCAGTAAGCTAGTTCTTTTTATTGTATGGCTACACCACAGCTTACTCACACACTCATCAGCTGATGAACATCTAGACTGTCTCCAGGTTTTGATGATGAACAAAGCTGCTGAAAGTTTCGCACGTAAGCATTTGTGTAAGCATGTTTTCACTGGCTTGGGAAAATAATTAGGAGTGGAATTGTAGACATATGTTTAACTTTTTTACAAAACCACTTTCCAAAATGGCACTCCTTCAGCAAAGTGTAACAGTTCCAATTGCTCCAAACCCTTCCAGGCACTTCGTACTGTCCATCTTTTTAACCTGAGCCATTCTGAAAACTGTTTTCAGACAAAGAAACTGAGAAGCAAAGTAGTCAAGTAACTTCCCAAACCTCACTCAACGATTATCATTTCTAGGACTCGCACCCAGGTCTGACTCCAAAGCTCATGTTTATCTGAATCACCCCATTAGAAATTAATAACAGGACCAGTATACAAAGTTCTAAAACAGCATCTGGCTAATGAATGGCTCCACCAATAATTCATTGAAAAAGAATCACTGGTTGTTCAGAACTGCACTGAACTTATAACTTCATGTCTATATAAAGACACACTAATATATGCTTTGTATTATTTGACAGTTTACTTCATTCATTTAGGTGTGATAAATACAATTCAATCTATGTTTCTATCATCTTTTAAAGTCCTAAACTTCATAACAAATCTACCAAATAATGTTAAGAAAAGATATCTGGAAACTTCACCTAAAACTTCCAATCAAGATTTAGGTAAGGCACCTTATCAGAACAGAGCCAGAATGTAGCTTATGCTTTTTTTTTTTTTCCAAGGGCTATATAATCCACAATTTCATTTTTAGGTATTAACATATTGGCGATTTTCTGCTATCAAGTTACCTCACTGAAAGAGCTGTCTTGACATGATACACGAGCATGGACATATTTGTAGCCATCACCTGTCAGGCGAGCAGGTAGAACAAATAAACCAGCCAAACAAAACCAACAGAAAGATCAGTCAGGATGACTAACGCATGGGTGAGCATGAAGCCAGGATTAGGCCTCAAGACTGGAGCCGCCAGGAAGATCATCTAGGGGATAGAGGAACTGACCCATAGTGAGATGGTGTTGTCTGAACTTAGGTATAAATGGCTTGGCTATGTCTCCCAGGCAGTTCGATGCTTGGTACACTGCTCAAGAAGTTAAAAATTAAAGACCTTCCCCAAGTTTACTCAAAGGTCATGAAAATACCACTCCATCCATCAACGGAGTATGTTGTGAGGCCACAAAGGGGCATAGTTAAGTGCATGTGCTTTAGAAGAAGACAGATCTAGGTTCCAATCCCATTGCAACCATCTTCTAGCTGTGTTTCTTTTGCTCAGTTATTTGAAGTCTTTAAGCTTGTTTTCTCATCTTCAAAATAGGAAGGAGAACTATAGCCCATAATGTCTTTGTGACTACTAAATAAAATGCCTATGAAATAGAACAGTGAAGCCTGTACTAAAATTTTGTGAAAATATTAGAAACCAAGAACTTGAATGCTCTTTGAATCATTAAGTCCAAAATAAGGTATGAATTTTAGGCATAAGGACTATTTTTCAATAATATTAATACTTAATAACATTTTATCATTCATTTATTGAACATCGTTTTAATTAATATATTTTTTTCACTATATTTAGAGCTTGCCAATTCACATTGGAATAGAGACAGAAGTTGCAGTGGGGGGGAGCTAGGGGATGGTGCAGAGAGAGTCTATTTATAGTTCATGCATAATCCTGACAGAGAAAATAATATCACAATTATATAAAAATTAAGGTTTAAAACATAAATCTATCCTGAGCCTTCAGAACTCCTGAGGTCATTTTTTTTAATTGATATTTATTTAATAGGTTGATTTAAGCCTCTGCAATGGTGACTTCAACCTTGACTCCTGGCTCGATGCTGATGGAAGTTGTCATCTTAACAATCTCAAAAGGGCTGTGCGAGTCAATGAGTCACTTATAGATCCTCATCTGAAAAAAAAAACGATCCCAAGTCTTAAGACACCCCCCCACAGGGAGATTTTCTTGTAGTGATTCTCAGAGTCTTGTTAGGCATTCGAACTGCTCCTTTCACTTGGAGATTCTTTTCCTTTGTGCCGCTGATGAAGTCAACACACACCTTCTCCAAAGACTTTCCCTGGTGGCTGGTTAGAGTAACTCTAATTCGGTGAGTCATCGCCACCTCTGGTTCCACGAGTGTCTTTCCAGAACCTTTAAAAGCCTTGGCCGCAGCCAGGCTTCTGACAGGCCTGTTCCTTGGGGCGAGTGAACAGAGGTGAGCAGCGGGTAGGATGGACTTTGCTGCAGTTACAACTGTGCCTTCCTCAAAGAGGTCACTGTTTTTAAAGGGCCCACTTACACTGATCGCCATAATCAAAGGAAAGAAAATCTTATGTTTAATTAAAGTAGCAGAGGAGTCAATGAACCCTAAATCCATGAAAAGCAAGATTCTCTCCTCTCTAGTTCTCCAGGGGAAAACGAAGTGAGGGAAGCTCTATGAATGGACCTATTGAACAGGGGATGAGATTCTGCTCCCTCACGTACACATCTAAAGGAAAACCCTTCACAGTTTCCCAAAACTTCAACTTTTCATCATAAATTGGAGATTCAGATTCTGAATTATTTAGTTACAGTTCGTGTAAATATAAGTTAAAATCAAAGATATCGTGGACGGTGAGTTCAGTACACTATACACAATATAGACATAACGGGAAGGAGTGACTGCACGCACATTTATGATTTGATTGGCTGAATTCATAACCATCTTTCAAAAGGGTTAAAGCTAAAATTAGAAAGTTCTATCCTGAGTCCCATAAGCTGTAAAGGCAATTGGTCTCAGGTGCAGGAGGCCAATAATTAGTCATGTCATCCCTCTCTCAGTGTTTACACAGCGATAAAGGCTGGCATAGAGGGTTATGTGTTCTGTACAAAGAATTTTATTTCCCTCTAATGGTGTTCTATGCTCGTGTAATCTCACACTGCAACCCAAATCACTGGAATATCAAATAAAACAAATGATAGTTCCGAGTTTCTTGGGGCAATCAGAAAATTGGTAAAATTATAAGACATGAAACAACTAATTCAAAGGGTTGAAAAGACTTTAAAGATTAACTGTAAATGGTGTTTACATGTTTCACTTAATAGCAGGAAAACATCTCATTTTAATACTAATGTTGACAATGTAATGTTTTCAAATGCAATTAAAACCAAACCTTAGTTATATGCACTTATGGGGAAAGAAGGGGTCCCAGGTGATTCAAACCAATGTACAGCCCAATGCTAATATAATACTATCACACATTCAGTCCTTGGATTGGTATCTCCAAACAGCAGCCGAAAAAAACTTAGTATTTTATCAGCCTTTTAAAAAAAAAATTTCTTCAGCTAAATCAACTTCTTAGATAATTCCACTATCAATATATACCGTCACTGAAAAAATGCAATGTTAAAAACACAACCACATGGATTTGTATATGCTATGACTGCCATGGTCTTAGTCCAATAAAACTAAATACATCTATCTACTCAGGTTTGTCTACATGAAAGTAAACGCAAGAGCATCTGAATGCCCTGGGGGACTATTCATCATGGTAAATTAATGCATGAGCTAATTCTTACCAATCAAAGGTATCTATTAGGTGTAACACTGCCATTTCCAGACATCTGAATTCATTCCTCTGAAGCACAACATTCACTTTCCAGTTACTCCACCCAACTCACAGAAAGCAGGACTATGCACTTTTCCAGCTCCGCCTCTCAGTGGTTTTTACTTCAGTGCTGAGATAGATGAAAATGTCCTAGCAAACACCAGAGGAAATTCCATCTTTCTCTCTATGCGCCGTTATTTGCTTCAGAGGGTCTTATCTGGCTACATTTACCCCCGCAATCAGTTCTTCCCAGGACCATCCTGCTCTGCTTCATTCTACTCACAGGTTTTTTAAGACTTCCTCACAAAAGAAGAAATGTGTGTTCCTTCTAGTTGCTCATATAATATAAAAACAAATTCCTCTTCTCTATTCACAACAAGCTGCAAATGCTGGAGTTACATGTAAAAATCTCCTGAGGGCAATAGTTTAAGTAAAAATGCTCTCTCAAAGGATACAGTTCCTTGTTCATTAAAATCAATTTCTTAAGCTCTCAAAACTACTTTGGAGACAGTCGAAAATGGCTCAAGTCCAAATCGTTTAAAATACCCAACAAGCTACAGAAAAAATATTTTCCTCTCCTGCGCTCCTTTAAAAATTGTTAGAAAAGTTTGAGAGATGGTCCTAGTCATATTTTTACATTTTCTTCATAGGTTTGAAATTATGAATATAATTATGTTAGGACACTAAGGTCGCCTTAGTAACATAACTAGTCAAACTTATAATGAAATGTTAACTTCCGTAAGAAAAATGCACTGGTTCATTTTCCTAAGTTATCACACACTCCACAGGACATTCAATTTCTTTCAATTTGGTGGAATTATGTTCAAATGAACCTACTCCACGAAATCACATTCCTAATCTGTAAATCCAAAAATGAAACGGAGCTGACATCACGTTTATCTGTATAATGTAAGAAGGTCTTTGAACGCAAGGAAGAAAACAGAGGCAGAAGAACATACCACCCCGGCCCTTCCCTTTTTTGCTGCACCAATTTGTACGTTATACTATCTGATTCTGGTGGGCAGCGGAAAAGTTAAATGAATTTTCCTTCATGGTAACAGGTAAGGAGAGTTGAAGGGTAATTACTATTTGATGACTAAACAGAAATGCATACATCCTTCTCACCTAGCAGGTGCAATTTCAAAAACATATAATTAAAGACTCATTATAGAGTGTGATAAATACAGAGACAAAGATCAAAGAAATTTAATGTTCAGGAATATTTTTAGCACAGGATAACTGCAACCAAACCAAAAAGAACCATTTCTTTGTGTCCCCATTGTGGATGTCAAAGAAAATCTCAGCAAGTCCAACTGTTTTACTGTCTCAGAATGTGATCTGTAATGGCAATTGTTGTGGGGGTTTTTCTGGTTTATTTTTATATAAAAATGTAAAGCCCCTTCCCCCTAAAACTGAGAAAGGTACTTTGGAAAGTATATACAGCTGTGTGCGCATATATGCACTCTCAACCTAGTCAAATATCTTAATGCATTCACGTTTAATACATTTTTTTCAAAACGTAATCATTGAACAATGAAGAGTCAACATTTTTAATAACCCCACATTACACAACTTGGGAAATATTAAGGCTTACCTAAGAAAAATTAAGCCAAACATGCTCATTAGTTTTCTCTTGCACAGTAATATAAAACCATTTAAAGCAAAATAACAACAAAACAGTTACAGGACTTATAGAAAAAATCTTTATAGGACTACAATGCAGTAAATAGTCCCTAAGAAAGAGATTATTAGCCCTCAACTATATTCAACCCGGCTGGCACTCATTTTCAGAAAAATCTAGAAACATAGCTACTCCTAAAAGATACATGTTTATATGTAAGTCTTTCAAAACATATAAATGCTTTTTAAAGAATGCATAACGTTTTAATTGCTCAAGTATCTTTGGCCTTCTTCAAAATTGCAAGAACTTTCTTTTCAATTGGAATAGTTAAAAACTAAAAATGACACTAACACATAAATTGACAACATGGTTTTGTCGTCACTTATAAGCAAACCTCACTGAAAGAACATGCACTGAACATAGTAGCTTTATTGGTTGTGAAATCAAAGTAAGTTACCCCATGTTGGTTCTTTCATCTTACAGATGAAGAAACTAGAGAATTTTAGTGACTTGTCTTAGATCATAGAGTCTGTTAATGGCAAAACTATGATTGAAATTCACCACTCCTCAATCCTTACACAGCTCCCATTCAACTATACTTTCAACAACTAACAAAAAAATATCATCAATTAGTGGTTACAAGTGGTTTGGTTATTTTTTGTTCATAAAGAGATACTGGAAGAAACATACAATTTATAAAAATATCACTAATGTGTATATTCAGCAGTGAAAGCAATGCCAGGAAGGTATTTTTATTATTTATTATTGATTCCAACATCAAGGTAAGGGAAACTTTAAATACTAAAAACATTGGAGATGTCCAAAAATATACTTTCTTTCTGCTTCCCATTTACCAATAAATAAAAGTTACTTGTTCAGCACAGATACAGAGCCCTATCATACTGCAATTCATTATTATGGATTGTAGACTGTATCAATGAAGCACAGATCTATAAACATCCACTTCAAAAAATATGTATCAATTGTTAGTTGATATATGGCCTGATACAAAATTCAAGTATTAGGAAGCACCTGTTCAAAAATAGAGCCATTCAACTTTAATTTGGGAATAACAGTCTGGGGGTTACAAATATATAAAGATTAAACAGCATGTTATGAACAACCAAAGGGTCTAGGAAGAAATCAAGAGAGAACTCAAAAAAATATCATGGGAAAAATCAAAATAGAAATATAACATACCAAAATTTATGGGATACAGCAAAAGGAGCTCTAAGAGGGCAATTCACACTGATAAATACCTAACACAAAAATCAATAAAGGTCTCAAATAAACAACCTAACTTTACACCTCACAAAACTGGAGAAAGAGCAAAGCCCAAAAAGTTGGTAGAAGCAAGAAAATAAAAATTAGAGCAAAATTAAATAAAATAGAGACTTAAAAGACAACAGAAAAGATCAATAAAACTAAGAGCTAGTTCCTTTGAAAGATAAAATTAACAAAACTATAGCTGGTTTCACCAAAAAAAAGATAGAAGTAAATAAAATCAGAAATAAGATTGAATATGTTATAATTGATAGCACAGAAATACAAATAATAGTAAGAGACTAATATAAACAATATTACACTAACAAACTGGACAAACTAGACTGGATAAATTCCTAGAATCATACAACCTACCAAACTGAATCATGATGAAACAGAAAATCTCAACGGACCTATTATTAGTAAGGAGATTGAATCAGTAATCAAAAACCTCCCAACAAACAAAAGTCCAGGATTAGACAGCTTCACTAGTATATACTATCAAACATTAAAAGATGAATTAACACCAAAATCTCTCACTTTCAAAAAAATGCAAAAATCTTTCGCATTTCTATATATTAACACTATCAGAGAGAGAAACTAGGAGAACAGCCCCATTTACAACTGCATCAAATCAAATACCCAGGAACAAATTTCACCAAGAAGATGAAAGACCTGCATATTGAAAACTACAGACATAAATGAAAAAAACTGAAGACACAAATAAATGGAAAGATATTTCATGCTCATGCATTAGATAAATTAGTATTGTTAAAATATCCTTACTACCCAAAGCAATCTATACAATGCCATTCCCATCAAAATTCCAAGGGCATTTTTCACAGAAATAGAACAAATAATCCTAAATGTTGTATGAAACCATAAAAGACTCTGACTAGCCAAAGCAGTCTTGAAAAGAGAGAACAAAGCTCAAGGCACCATGCTTCCTTATTTCAAACTATATTACAAAGCTACAGAAATCAAAACAGTATGGTATTGGCATTAAAAAAACCGATGTACAGATCAATGGAACAGAATAGAGAACCCAGAAATAAACCCATGCATATATGGTCAATTCATTCACAATAAGGGAGCAAAAAATATACTATGGGGAAAGGACAGTCTCTTCCATAAATGGTGTTAGAAAAACCAACTGATGTATGACTGTAGTAAGTATTTCTATGTCTAAATGCCTGGACATGACCATACATACTAAAGGACTTAGTTGAACAGATGATGTTTGCACCTACAAGTGACATATTGGTGAACTGAATTTCAAAAATGCATTGCTCTCAGTAAAATATTTTCAAAAACAGCTAATAATTCTTGTTAAAAATTTCTAAAAACATAAATAAAACAAATTCTTCCCTTGAAAAGAAAACAGGCAAATTTAATGAACAAGGAGTGTCAAAGATGACTCCAAATCACACACACAGGTATCTGAGCCAAAACCATCGATAAGTTCTCTAACACAAATAATAATACATAGTCAAAAACGATTGACTACTATTATATAATCTCAAATCTGTTTGAGCTCACAAACTAAAATCACAAACTAAAAAGTCCAGTATCATGTTACATATAGCTCTACAGTATGTATCCAGCACGTTGCTTATAGCTCCACAGTATCTAGTATCTCTCATATCAATAGTTCCAGAAATTTCCAGCCACATATTTGAAAATTAAATATGCATATAATTTGTTCTTACTCCTCAAAATTAATCCTCTATACCTGTCTGCTATGTTTATTACTCCAATTTTCCAAGATCATTTGGAAGAGTTAAAAAATGCAGTAAGGTGAATGATTGCATGAAACAATTGTCATCAGCAAATTAAGACACGTGATTTCAACATGTGAACACATCACTGTAACTTATATCAATACAAAAATAACCAAAACTGACAAAAAGCTCACATAACAACAACTTGACATAGCACAGACTGCATTCTAGTCCTGGGAGAAAATGAGTAAATAAACTGACAGGAAAGGGGTTTTTTTACAGTATGAAATATATCATAAGGTCAGAGAATATCTGCAGGTACATGTCCCATACCATTTACATTATAAAATTATTTTGCCATTTTAATTGATGTTTATAATGGTGACCTCAATGACACTACAAAATTCTTAAGCATTTTCTATATAAAAAATTCATTAATGCTTCATATAGTTATAGTCCTGGATCCATTTCGGGCATTCTGATTCTCTGACAATGCGAATTCACATATGGAGATTTATGATAACCCAATTTTTAAAAAATCTGTTTAACAATCCATTTTAGCACTTGGTCTTCACTACTTTTTGGTAGATGTTGAATGCACCAATTTAACAAATGATCTCCAGAAAACTCTTTTAGAAACTGTTACCAAGGGTGGTATGGTACTACAGACTTGCCCCATAAAATATCCAGAGCAGCACTCTACTCAAGCAGTATCCTCCGAAATAGACAGGACTGTATTCAACCTGCATATTTTCAGTAACACTCGATGCTGCAGAACAGACCTGACAAACAGGAGTGGGCTGATTCTGAGTATATGCAGGCTTGAGATTCAAGCATTTAGACCACTAAGCATCTCACCTGAAGTTGCTTCAGATTTCCAAAGCACATTAAGTTTATAATGCCTTCTATATTCTGCCTTCATGGATTCTCTCTCAACAGGAGACTTTCAGGTTTAAACTGCCTGATGTGACAGGCTGTACACCTACAGCTTTACTGCCCAGGTGGGAAATCTCCCCAAATTAGCTGTCCATTATCTAACACCAGTTGAACAGCTGGGGTCATAGAGCAAACACTGTTATCCAGTGCACAAGGATCTTTCAATCGACCACACAGCGTACCTGCACTCCAGGGGCTAGCTAGCACCTTAATTGTGAATTGTCAGCTATCTAGCTCCTATCAAAAGTCCAGCTGAGAATGATAGATATTCCAGGGGAAGAGCCTCAGGGACATTTCTCAAGGACATCTTGGTATCTGGTTGGATTACTGGAAGTAAGTATTACCAGTACTTACTCTGGGTCTTTGCAGAAACATCATGACCCTGATTTTTTTTTTTTTCCCTAACTCAAGGCCCCATGTAGGAAATTGACATGCATAGAAATCAACCGCACTGTATGGAAAACCATCAAAGACTCACTGTACTGTTTTGTGCAATATCCTTCATTTAAGAAACCACAAAATAAAATTCTCTGAGCTCAGAATTAGGAGTGGCCTTCCTGAAAAATAGATGCACTGTCCTTCATCAGGTAACAGCTGTGTCTCTCAATACTCTGCCTTTTTTCTCCCCTTGGCAACAAAAAAAACTGGAACTGTTTTATACTCGAATCATTACCTGGCATTGTCCTAGGCTTTTTGAAAAGTACCACATTCCCTCCTCATTTACTGGGAGTTGTATTTTGACCCTCATATTAATGGTGATGGGATAACTGCATCTCTTACTGTAAGACGCAAGTGCTTTTAATAATAGTTCCATAATAATAAGAGAAGTATGTAAAACTCAAGTATGTGTCCAAAACCTTTAAATTAATTCATATAAATCAAAATAAAAATATTTCAAATGCCACATATTTATAAGCATTTTCTTCCCAAGACAAATTATGAACATATGGAAATGTAATAAAATGTACATTAAATGTTTTCAAATGAAAGGAAGTTAATATTCCATTAAGGAATCCATTTAATTAGTAGTTTCCTTCTATTATGAGAAGTAATATTGGATCTGCCTTAACTTAAAGGTGTGTTCTGAAGCTAAAATTATATAAATATTCAATGTCAATATATATGGTACCAACTTAACTAAGTGAACATGGATATGGTTGCTGTTAATTCAAAATATTGGCCAAGATTTTAAAAGAAAGCATAAATTTAACATTAGTGCATTGAATTTACTATTTTTCTCCTATGTAAAAATGTACTAGGATCTTCTAATAATTTATGCACTTGAAAGTTAAAGCAAACAAATTTAAAATACCAATATTAAACAACCATGCTTTAGTCATACCGCCTTATAAGATGAGCTCACTATTTTAAGTCTTGCTCACATTTCTGCATCAATGCAAAACGTTCTAAGAGTATTGATCTGTACCTACCTTTATATTAACTTTCTAAATAGTGTTAGCTCCTTTGCCAAGCTTTTAATAAGTTTAATACAAGCTGTTTAAATAGTTATTAACACCCATAATTTGGAAAGTGCTTTCTATTCCTAATTTGTATTACTGTCAAGAGTCAGCTATTTTCATTATGATTATGTTAAAATGCACATTAGTTAATACCAAAAAAATCTAAAGGGAAGTTAGAAAATATCAGGTAAAAACAAATATTCTAGAGGTAATGCAAATAATTATACATATGTAAACTCTAAAAGATATTTTATCTGTTTTCACATCCTTAAAAGCGTTGGCTGCAGAAATTACCAGCCCAGAAAGTGAATCTACACCCTATGCCATGAGTTTGGCAGATCAATCACTAAGATTCTCAGCAAAAAAGAAAGCAATTTCCTAGTGGGGTAAAAATACCCCTCAAGCTGTAAGGCAATTTCTGCAACAACTCTGCAAAGAATTCTACACAATCACAACTCTCTGATACTATTCTTCAAACCAGTATTTGCTGTTTTTGTCATGTGTTGAGAAACTTTAGTCACAATGATTTATTGATACACATTTCTTTGGATCTTCATAAAATGTACTGCACCAAATACTTATACATCCTGTAATGGGTTGGCTGGGAATAAAATTGTCCAAACTCATTGGTCATTTCTCAGCAGGCACTGCTTCCCTTCATAAACTTTAGTAAAGAAATATGAACAAAAATCTGTAAATAACATACTTCTCATTCTAAAACACACGGATCAGGGTATGTGCAGAGTCTAACACAATTTGTGATGGCAGGCTGAGATTTATTTCATAGTCAAAACTCACGGACTTTTAGGGTGTCAAATAGAGTTGTAAACATTCAATTTGATTAATTCATCATGCAATGGTAAAAAGACCATTGCAAAAAGCATGCTATATTGTCTGTAGCTTCTGAAAATGGTTTGAATCAAACCAAGAGCTTCCACTCCTGTGTGGAGAAAGTTAGCTCCATTCTTTTTCTCTGATTACATCTAAAAATGCATGGCCACAAAATAGCGCCTGATTAATGCTAATGCATTCTCACTGCTGGAGAACCAGAGGTTGTTATTGATGGTGGGTCAATATCCACATCAAATCACACACTACTGTATACAAACTGCACTATACCTGCCATCATGAAACAATATGAGGGCAAGAGTACCCCATCCCCAGAGGAGTCTAAAATCTAAATGAGAAAAACAGACATGCATGCATGAAACTATTATAGGGCATAAGCAGGTGCAGGTGAACATACAGAGTACAAAATAAATGCTGAAGGAATCTGTAGTAAGGGAGTGATTTGGGATATAGCCAGTTAATGGTTTATAAAAGGAATTTTAAAATACTTGCCTTTAGCAGAATACAATACAATAAAATGACTCTCTTAGAGCCTTTATCATCTGAGTGATTAAATACCATATGAATTTAAAATTCATGACTCCATTTAATATTCTGATATGACTGTGCTTTGAGAATGTTTAGTAAAGCTATTAGCGTGTGTTTGTGTATTTATATTTATTTATTATTTTAGTAGGGGCTGAATGAAAAGAACCAGTGAAAACTGTAGTATGGAAGGAAACCAGCTGTGAGAGGGCAAATGCCCGGATTCTAACAAACATCAGGTTTAGAAAATAGTTATGTAACATATTTGGAAACTGCCTTCTTCGATATTTTAAAGAAAATGATAAATACCTGTCTGGCATTGGTTAAATAGAATATTTATAAAGGCAAGAAAATAATGGAATGCTAAGAAATCTTTCAGTCTTAAGGAAGCAAAATCATTGTTGAACACTAATGTAGTTCCAACAGCAAACGTCATAAATTGGAACTAATCAAATGACAACATAAAACATAGAAGTTTAGAGCTAGAAGACTCCAACCTCATTTAGATATGGTGAAACTGTGGCTCCAAGAGGTCACTCGCTGACTAGACTAAGGTCACAGAGAGAGAGATCTAAGACTAGAAACCAGATCACAGGACTGGCATTCTAGTGTGACTATCTTATAACATGTTGTCTCTAGAATTTAGTACTACAGAACATTTTCTTCGTAAATGAAATGAGGCCAACAAAATTTAAGTTCATTAAGAATAATTATACCTAAAAGAAATCTAGAAGTAGTACCTGGCTCTACTTTCTTGGATATCCTGAACTAGTTTATGTTTTTACCTAGATACCCAGACAGAACTTAGCTTAATTTTGTTATTCAAGGGTTTTAAGGACAATTGTCCTTTGCATGATTGTCGCGGGTTGAAAACTATCTAGAACTCAGAATATCATCTTATTTGGAAATAGGGTATCTGCAAATTAAGGGTAGAAATAACATCATACTGGATTAGGGGGGGCCCTAAATCCATTAAGAGTGTTCTTATGCCAAGACACAGGAAAGACACACAGAGACACAGAGAAGGAGATGTGACAAGAGACACAGGCTTAGAGTTACACTGCCCCAGGCCAAGGAATGGCAGAATCTGGAAGAAGCCAGAAAGATCCTCCCCTAGAGCTTTAGGAGGGAGTTTCCTGCCAAAACCTTGACATCAGACTTCTGGCCACCTGATTGGAGAGAGAATACATTTCTGTTTTTGAAGTTACCCAGTTTTTGGTAACTGTTATGGAAGTCCTGGGAAACTAAAACAATACTAAATGATTCCTGTTGATTTGCAAGGGTTATTTACTATATAAAACACTATGCATTCAAGGTGATTTATCCTTTCATAGATTAGTTTTCTTGTTTTCTATAACTTGTTCTTGTTATACAAATTATTCTTGGGTCTATTCTTACATTGGTTTCCCCTTTTTCTGATTTGTTGTTGTTTCATGTTGTTGTTTTTGTTTCACTGTTCTCATCTGCTTACTCGTTTCTGTCCAAAAGGAAGATTGTTTAGTTGTTTGCTGTGTTGGTTTGATGACCTATTTTTTGGTTTCTGTGAGGGAGACTTTAAAGTAGGAGGTGGTTAGGTTAACAAAATCTTATAGCTGTTGGTGGGTTTAAATCTGGTGGAAAAGAAGGTATGGTTTCGACTATGAAATGGCTATAAGCATTTCTAAGCCTGCAGGACATTTAAAAGCTTTAAAAAAAAACGCTCATGTTCACTGTGAGTTCCCAAGAGAGGAAAATGCACTGCACTTCCAGAATTTATTTAGCGGTGTAATGTAGACACAAATCCTACCACCATCATTTTTCAGGTTTTCTGAGGGTAGATTGAGAATATCCCCTTATCAGAAAGACAGATTTTTGGACAGACATTAATGGTAGATAAAAGTCCAAGGAGAGATCACTGCTTGGAGGTGGCTTACTAGACATTCAGCAAGAATTCTAGGGCCACACAAAGGAAAAACAGGGACACTGGTGCTCCTTGTTTCTTTCTCCTCTTTCCGAAACCTGCACATACATATGCAAGAACACTAGAGGCACTCGCATTAGCAAGTACTTTCTCTCATTCATTCAACTCGCAAGGCCCTGAGGAACAACACTAAATGCTGGACATAGGGGATGAATAAAATAACCCTTGACCTTCAGGGTATTTCCATACAGTAACTTTCCTTCTCATCTTACTAAAGTTGCTCTACTGGCCGGTGCCTGACAAGCTTATATCCCCTTCTTAGGGGAACACTCCCCAGTGTCATCTTCTGAGGGAACAGTCCAAGCTTACTAGAATGTAAGCTCCACATGGGCAAGAATAATTTCTTTTTGTTACTCCTTTTTGGGATATAACTCTGCTATGGAAAAACAAAGCACATAACATTAAGTGCTACTCACTGACCTATTCCAACTTTATGGTATTACCAAAGAAAATTAACTCAATAGTACAAGAGTAAAAAAAAAAAGTTTTCTTAATTTATCATGCAATAACGTAAAATAAACATCATATGGATGGCATTTGAATTACTACAGGTATCATCCCTAAGGGACAGGGCAAATAAGTCCCAAATTTCACTATACAGAGCCATCTGGTCATCAGAAGAAGCTTTTCAATGCAATAATATATATTCTTAAGATATTACACTTCAAAAAAATTAATGCAATAGTTTATAGAACATATAGACTTTTCAGATTGTTTAATCAGATTGCAAATACAGGCTCAAGAGGTATTCTAGTATCATTAAAATTAATCTGAGTTATATGGCTAAGTTCTCTACAACACAATAAAGTTTTGTTTATTAAACTGGTAATGAGTTCACAGCTGTTTTTATTATATTCTTCATACTTTGGCTGAAAGATTTCATAGTAGTTTTTTTAATTAAGTCAGGTAAATTTTAACGAAAGAAATAATGTCAAAATATATAGTATGTGACAAGAGTAAAAGGAGGTATTTTGAAAGATGGTCCTTACTGTGAGGTAGTATAAAAAAGTGGTTAACGGTCCAGGCTCTGGAGACACACTGTCTGAAATGCAGTCTTAGCTCTGACACTTACTAGCCACGTAACATTAAAATGGAAAAAATTACCTAACCTTTCTGAACCTCAATTTTCTCATCTATAAAATGAGAACAATACTAATACTAATAATAAAGATAACCTGGTTGGATGTGTATATTTCAAGTTCTGAGAACATTTCCTGGGGGATAGTAAAAGCTACATAGTGTTCCTTGTTATTATTTTTTTAATGTTTTTAAAGAAGTCTGTAGGATATCCGGGAAGGCATTTGGAGACAGAGTTTGAATTTTAAGAGAGGTCTGAGCTGGGAATATAAATCTAGGCTTCAGTGTGAGGGAGGGATGGATGGACACACAGACACACGCACTTAAAACAGTGCTGGCAGATAAGTACTATGTAAATGCTAATGTTATTATTTTAATATTATCCAATTATTGTTATTTTAATTACCATTTTAGAAGTCAATTGAATTTAAGCTTATTAAAATGAAAGTTAACACTTACATGCATATAGTAGGCTCATTAAAGGTTTGATGAATGTAAGTAACTCCTGGTGGTTACCTTTTTTGATTCATCATAATAAAAAGTAGACTGAAATTGGGAAAAACCCACAAGAATATTTCTCCGATTATACTCAAAACCTAAATCTAAATTTAGCAGGTAAAAGTAGTAAAACAATTACTAACACTTATGACAATAGTAATAATATTAGCTTTGAGTTGAAAACATTTTCAAATTTATTTATTCCATTAATTTTGAATCAGCTACAATATAAATGCATATATTTCATATGCCTATGAGCAATAGAAAAACCCCAAGTAGACTATAATCATCATTTAAGTTATTCAGATTCCCTAGGCTTAAATGTCTCTGCCCAAAATAGTTGATAGCATTTCCCCAGTATTTGTATCTTATCCTCAAAGGCTTGGCTCACATACAGAGCAAGACTGGGGAGGAAGGGGAGCACAGGTCGAGTCATTCACCATCTAACCAAAGCTGAAAAAGAAATATACAGTCCAGGTAGATGGTTTATTACAATTAATTTTTTAAAATCTTCTATCCCTAACATGCACCAAATTGACATGTATAAGATAGTCTAGCAATTATATTCTGCTTAAAAATGTTTGATTTCAACCCACATAGCGTTAGCCCTACTTACTATTTTTTCACTGCAGTCCCTTACCCAGTAAGGGACTGCAGTAAGGGACTGCAGCATGATCCCATTAAGGCACCTGATTCCATTCAGAAGAGTAAGGGGAGGAGGGGTACTGGAATAATTAACAGACCTAATACCATACCTAAGGAACATAGATGGACCATTCCCCTCAGAGGATTGGGAGGGAGAGGGGGTGGTCCTGGGCCTTAAATTCAGGTGTACATATCACAACATCAGTTCCCAGGTACAAAGGCAACCCCAAAAAGCTTTCGTTAGTTGCCGTTTTCCTACTTCTGGATGAGTATTTCTAGAGTAGGAGGGAAAAAGTGGCTACCCATCCAATGGCCAATTGAATAAACTTGGACTTTTATGAGAGTGACTATGAAGTCATAAAAATATTAGATTTTAATCTCGGGGTTCCAGCGTTTTTATAGGTAATATCACACAAAAACATTATTATCTCCTAGACTATTTCTGCACTGAGATTTTGAGGAAGAAATATGCCCCTCATTGCTTCTCCCCCAGTATGATTTTCCCCAAAGCAGGCAACCTTTATCAACAGAGTATTAAAACAGGTTTATAGTATGTTAACCATTGGTAGTTTTTCAAAAGGGTGCCATTTCTTTCTTTTGAGGGGAAGAAAAGTGAAGTCTATGCCTCAGAATGCTTAAGAAAGAATTGGTGATGTGACTGTAAAGGCTGACAATGAGAAGGCATATTCTGATAGTTTCCTGACAGTATGGATTACTGGCAATGGTGCGTTTAAGGCATTTTCTCTGTTTCTGCACCTTCTTTTTGTAATCCAATTAAAACAAATGAAGCTTTATTCTTCTACCCGTCTGAATGACTATATATACTTTTTAAAAATCTAACACAATAAAATTAGTAACTTGGAAGACACCGTCTTTGGTGTATTATTAAAGGCTTACTTCATTCTGTTTTTTAAAAGTCCCACGTAGTTAACATAATCTATATTAAAAAGCATTAATAAAACAAAGATATAGCATATATTATTGGTATTATACAGAGAAGACATAAATTTTGGATAATTAAAATTATCCTCTAAAACAAAACAAAAGGTTTTTTTCAAGCATCTTTGGGGGGGAGAAATCACACAATAAAGATTTTACAAAAGTACTTTAATAAAACATTCAAATAAGTTTCAGTTAAATTTACTAAGCTTAATATTCCTATAATTACATTTTCTTTGTTTGCCTAACCTGTAAGAATAAAACCTTGTTATGTGTAAAACAGAACATTTAGGACTATAGGTAATACTTTAGAACATCAAACTTACAGAAAGTCAGGCATAAATGTACCACATAGTAATTTAATCCAAATATGACCCCATCTTATTTGAAATATCCATTGAACACTTTAAAAAGAAACATTCAAAGATGACCCTGTTATTTAAACACAGTATAACTTTATTTAAAACAATAAACTTGTGGTAATAAAAGTAAATTATTCAATAAACACTTGGATTTACCATTTGAATTCACAAATTGCTAACTTTAGCACATTTGAATTAATCCATGACTGTATTTAACAGAAGATAACAATGACTGCAACATAGAAAATAAGTCTAATGTAAAAACAACAGAATATTTTTTTTGGTCTCTCAGCTGGCTCCGTGACTACATCTATTTTCTCCTAATACGTAGATATTTCAAAAAGAAGCTCCCACGCAACTAAATAATAATTTTCAACTTTTTCTGTAACTCTTCTCCCCCAAATTCATCTGATTGGACGTGTTTTCATATGCTTGCTGGTAAATCCTACAAAGGTCCAATCAATTTATCCATCGCGATCTCCCTCTGAGCTTCAAATATAGGTAGAAAAACTGAGAAGTTCAAAGCAGTTGGAAAAGCAGTGAGGTTCCAAAGGGATGCCAGTTAAGAGTTTTGTTGAAAAATAAACCTACTTTCTAAAAGTCAACAGGTCAAACTCAGGCACAGCTGGAGGCAGGGGTCTTCAGAAAATGAAAAAGCTTCTCGCCACTTCAATCAGCAGATTTAAAATGCTCTCCATCCACAGTGGGGTAGATGTGGCCCTCGACCATCAGATATTCGAGGGCTTCCTTGATGGCCTTGATGCTCAGGCTGCCAAGCTCGGTCTGGAGCTCTCGAATGCTCTTGCCTTCCTGTTGAGGACACTCATGAATCAAGCGCCGCACCTCCTCCTGGATTAACTCGGGGCGGGGCTCGCCATAGGCTGGAGCCTGATCCACCAAGGATGGAGTAGCAGGTGCACTTTGCCCACGGGCCGCTTCCAGGGCTTTAGCCAGCATCATGTGCGCGTTGACCGTTTCCAGAATATGGGAGGTGAACTCATTCATGTCTTCCAGGACCCGGATGTGCAACACCTCAAGCATCTTCACCTCCTCAGAGCCTCTGAGGATACCGAACACTTTAGCATATACTCCCACGGGGCAGGGAGTCAGCTCCTGCTTTGCTCTGCCTCTGCCAAGCCAGAGACGCGCATCCATAGGCTTGGTGGTCATATCATCGATCTTGTAAAGAATGTGGCTTGGCGCTCTCTCTGCCTTCCTGATGAGCCCCACGATCGAAACCTGGGAGACCACTATTCCCCGAACCTTGAAAACATTGTCGACCAGAGTGGCTGTGAGCAGCTGATTTACGCAACAAGGTATAATGGTCTCGATTCGAGCCCTGGATCTTGGTGCCCTCAGAACAGGAGCTGTGCCGCCCTGAGAGGGTCTGTCATGGCTGCCGCTGGCGCCACTCGTGGCAGAGAACCCACCATGGCTCCCAAACTCACTCATCTTATCAACGCGGGTGGACGAGTCGGCGGGATTTGGTTCTCGTCAGCGAGGTCAAGAGAGCTCCGGCTTCCACCGAGCGCTGCCCGCAAATGCGTGGCTTTCTGACGCCGTACGCAGCCTCGCCTCACCCGTGGAGCCAATCAACTACTAGAATGCAGCTGCCTCCAGCCAATCAGGACCTGCCAGCTTTACGTCTGATCCCATAATTCTTTGGAGCCGTCTGGTATTTGCTGGGCTACATTCTAGAGGGCCCGTGGATAGTTTCAGGCCTTTTCCTACCATCTAATAGAAAGACGGTTTTGCTTACTCCCCCCAGCCCCTCCATTCCGAAATTTCACAACTCCTTCCACAGTCGCTTCTTAAAGGTTAATTTACTGACTCGCTGATTCAGTTAACCGTTCCGGAGAAACTTCGGAACCCATAAGTGCACTGTGGTAGAGAGCTGCAGGTGACCGGGCGGCGGGGAGGGGGGGGGATCGAAGAGGGCAGCAGGGACGACGGGCAAACCACCATCATGGTTACTGTTCTGAAAGGACTCCATTTTTGGTTGAAATCATTACAACTAGAAGCACACTTCTTCCATAGTCACTTCTTAAAGAATCATTTATCCTTTCAATCAGTAACCATTCAAAGAAACTTTGGGGACACACGAGTGCACTGTGGCTGAGTGCCATAGGTTACCTGAGGGGACGCGAGCTCAGGAGTGACTGGGGGGCGGGGGAGGGGGGGAACCACCACCATAGTTCCTGTTCTGAAAGAGCGCAAGTCTTCCTTCAAATCATTAAAACCGGAAGCATGCTTCTTCTGTGATCACTTCTTAAAGAATCATTTATTCAGTCATTCTGCCAGCCACTCAAGGGAAATTTTGGAGCACTGACGTGAACCATGGCGGAGTGCTGGAGTTACGTGGGGAAGGAAGAGGCAGGGCATGAGGGGGGCTAGGGGCTGAGGGGCAGCTGCGGGGGGGGGGGCCACATCCAGGGGGAGGCGGGGTTGGCATGGGGCGGGGGAATCACCACCAGGGTTACTGGCCTCAAAGAACTCACACCCTGTTCACATCACTAATCACTAAAGCCGGAAGCATTCGGGAAGAAATAGCAAGAGAGCGACCTTTGAATGATTGTACTGAAATGGAAGTTAATATCTTACTGCTTTCTTTTTAAAAATTGTTATTGTAGAATTATAATTTTCCAGTTTTCTCCGCCAAATGCATTATAGATAGAAATATAGTTGACGATGCGGGTTTACGGATACCCGTGCAGTTCAAACCTGCGTTGTTCAAGGGTTAGCTGGCGCTGGGAGGCCACGTTAGGCCGAGAGCTAGCACGTTGCAAGCCGATGGGCGGCGGGCGCCCCTACCCCCCATGTTGTTCAAGGGTCAACTGGCAATGGTCTACTTCAATTCATACATAAATCCAAAAACAGAATGACTGAGCTCTAAGTTATTTTCAAGGCTCTATGGCTAGGTCGGAGAAGTACAAGACGTGACCCCATTATGTATTAAGAAAAACATGGATAAAATTAAAATACAATTTCTATATACCCTTGTGCATTAATTTCGGAACTTGAGTCTAGCAATTATGTAAGTAGATCCCAAAATATTTTCATATTACACTGAAAATCTATTTGCCTTGTAAAAACATTTTAATTTTGGTGTAATTAATTTAAAGGCTTTTTATGGTTAATATAGGAACATCAGTTACTAGAATACACCATTGGCAAGGAACTTGTTTAAAAATCCTTTTAAACAATTTTGAAGAGTATATTAATACTTTCTCTTATTTCTTTTATTGGTTAAAATAATTACATGTTTGCTATCCCAAATTACAGAAATGTGTGAGTCGTATATCTAAAACTTATAGAATGTAAAGTTACATTTACTTCTCAAGTTAAAAAAGGAGTATCATAGAGCAAATATACTAAATTTGTTTAACAAATAAATATATAATAATCATTATCTAAGTACACAGATTTACATGTAAATGTGCATATTTAACTTCTGTATCCATGTTTATATACTCAAAGAGGAATCAAACATCGAAGTAATATTTGTATTCTTAAAATTACACATTATTAGAGATCAGATTAACTCCATTTTTTAAATGCTTACCACCTCATAATCAGACATTGCTGTTTTATTAGCTAATATCAGATTTCTGGTCAGAAAAATCTTGAGGTTCAAATGATGTGACTGATTATATTCCCAACAATTATATACAGTACAAATTGTATGAATCATACCATAACAACTTAAGAACCACCTACCTGACAGGATTGCTGGTTAAAGAAACCCTCAGAGATTCTAGGCAATTAAGAAGTTTCTCATCTGAAATACCAGATCGTAATTCGTGAACATACTCTTGCGAAGACAGGGTGCACTCATGTTTGCTGTTTTTCAGCCCTCCCTATGGGGGAAAAAAAAAAGATACCATTTAGGACAAACAGCGGGATTTTTGTAAAACATTTAAAATAAAATAATGCATAGAACATGCTAAGATTTTGCTGTATAAAAATGTGTGCAGAATGCTAGGCACTTAAAAATTCATGATCATAGAATTGAAGTAGTAAAATCATGTTGTGTATATCTTAACACTCTCTCCTCAGCCTTATTTAAAAGAAAATGACACTGCTGGTGACCATGACCTGAATAGAATATGGACTTCAGTTGCATAAAGTATCTATCAGTGACAGGAATGCTTAAATTTATAATCCAGGCACTAGGATTAACATTAGCCGGTCCTTAACCCACAGGTTGAACATTTAGCAATCATTTTATTAATTTTCCTAGCTAAGAGATTTATATTCTACTCCACAAAATACAGTGAGCGAAATTTAATATAAAACATTATACATAACTCACATTTATTGAAATATCAGAGTTATCAGCCTAACTCAACAAACAAGTGAAAATGGTTATTAAAATGTAAAACAGTCTCCAATTAGCACATTAGCTAATCAAGTTAGTAAAAAACATTCAATTCCCAAGTATTTATTTCCACCTTTGTTGTAGATGAATCTTAAAAAGTCACTAAATGCATTTATCTGATAAAGACTAGTTTTTAGCTTAAATTCCAATATACATGGGGTTATTTTTATTTCTAGAACTCATGATCGTATCACAGCTCTTTAGCTTCATCACCTTGCCATAACTACGTAAGTAGTTTGGGGAAAAGGCTGGGAGGAAAGTATCAACACTCATTGTACTACTAACTCATTGTTTGACTTTCTAGACACATGTAATCAGAACTGCACCTTTCCTATATTACAAGCATATCCCTCTGAATGAAAACTTGATTCCCATTTTCTAAGTACAAATGATACTCGGTTCCTGCTAAGTATCTAAACTATAATAAGGAAAGGAATTTTTCTCCCATTTGGTAGAAGTCATATTATTAGAGGATGTTTTACAAAAAAACAATGTGTTAATAATGGAAAAATGGGTTCCCTAGGGTTTCAAACTATTGGCTCTTCATTGAGAATACTTTCTCAATATAGAAATTGTCAATCATTCCTAATGTCTGAATTTTTCAAAATCCCATGAAATAGTAAACATTTAAAGTCTGACAAAGTCTTATGTATGGAAACTCTATTCCCTTATAGCACTGTGGCGCTATCACTCCTATAGCACTTAAGACGTTAGGGCAGAGATCATTTGTGTGTTTCTCTTCTAGACTGTGAAGTCCATGTATGCAAAGTACCTAACACAGCAACTGAATTTAGTAAGCCTCAACAGAAGTATGCTGTTACTGAATCTGTCCATAACAATTACAGAACAAGGAATACAATTTCAGACTTTTAGCACCCATATTTTGTCTACTGACCACTGACCTGATTTTCCTTGCTTTGTTGGGATACACAGATGTTCAAGAAGTCTACTAGATAAATCACTGCATATATGCCACAGTAAAAGTAAAACCATCACCGTGAAATCATTTCCACATTTCTGTAACTTATTTACCCACCTCTTAAGGCTACAAATTCACAAGGAATTCCACAAGTAAACATTTATAGCATAAAATTGTGCCAGTTTACTGCTACATTTTTTTTTTTAAGTATATCTTTATTGATTTCAGAGAGAGGAAAAGAGGGGGAGAGAGAGATAGAAACATCAATGATGAGAGAGTCATTGATCAACCTGCCTCCTGCACGTCCCCTACTGGGGATCGAGCCCGAAACCCGGGAATGTGCCCTGACTGGGAATTGAATCCCGATCTCCTGGATCCTAGGTCAATGCTCAACTGCTGAGCCACACCTGGCTGGGCCGTACCACTTTCACATGATCCCCAAACTTTTTTCTTAATTAATGGATAAGAAGGCTTTACTGATCCCCCTGGATGCTTTTATATAAAGCTTATTCCTGTAGAATGAACTTAGTATTTGCTGTTTTCTCTGCCCAGAAGACTCTGACCCCTAATCACTCCATTGCTGACTCTCATCATTTAAGATTCAGCCCAACAGTCTTCTCCCCTGCACACACCAATTATCATCACACCGCCATTGTAAACCTCATTTATAGTGGTAGCTTTACATCAGTTGATCTTGTTTAGCACTTCCTTTGTTTACCGTGTCTTCCTCATTACAAACAAGCTCTATGAGGCAGGAATCGTGCCTGCCTTTTTCACCGCTGTATCTCCAGATCTTAATTAACACTGTGCTTGGCATGTAATAATTACTCAATACAGTGGTACCTCGGTTTTCGAATGTGATCCTTTCCAGAAGACTGTTCAAGTTCTGAAATGTTCGCAAACTGAGGGATCCACAGCGGACAGCTAGGCCTCAGGATCTTGCCCTCAGTGGAAGCCACATGGCATGTTCGACTTCCAAGGTGTGTCCAAAAACCAAAGCATTTTCTTCTGGGTTTATGGCGTTCGTAAACCAAAATGCTTGTCAACGGAGATGTTCAAAAACCGAGGCACCACTGTACATATTTCTTGGATGGGTGATGGGCGGATGGGCGGATGGGTGGGTGGATGGATGGGCAGACGGGTGGATGGAAAACAAATGGGTGAATGACTGATGAGTTTCAACATGTGGAAGCTTCCAAACTCAGTTTAGTTTCACTGCAGAATATTACACTTCTGAGACGTTCCATTAAAATATATTCAGAGACGCTAGTGTAGAATAGGTAAATTGAGGCAGTGGATGATGGCATGCTGGGGACCACTCAAACTGCCGCTGGCCTTGAATCATGGCCCACTCACTTACCTTCCAGGTAATCTTTGAGCAGGCTGTTGAACTAATCTCTATAAACCTGTTTGCTCATGTATGATATAGGGGTAATAAACACCTAGCGCCCTCATGTATGTTATGAAAATTAAGACAATGCATATAAAGTGCCTAAAACAGGCATTTCGTACATGTCGTCTTACAGACAGAGTAAGCTGCTCAGAAAATGTTATTAGTTCCTTGTTTTCCTATAGTCCTGGCTGAGATACTATTTATGGAACAATTGGGCCAGCCCATCAAATTGGGACTCATCCCTCTCCCAAGTCTTAGAAACAAGTTTAAAGAGGATAATCTGTGGTCATAAGGAGTGGAAGTAAACGGTCTAATGGAGCAACACAAAAAATATATAGCCTTACAGAACAAATGCCTTTTACCAAGCTTAGAAGGACTTAGGGGTTTTAACATAAGTTCATATTTGATAATTATGAAAACACAATCGCATATAAAGGCTGGACTGGCTCTTTAACATCAGCTATTCTAATACCCTCATTATAGAACTAGAGAATCACGGTGATTGCCCAAGTTCACATAATTAGTAAGGTTTCGAGAATGAAACCCTAATAATTCCTGTCCTCCACTTACTTCTTTTTCTACTGTCACTTTTTCCCAATATTGAATAAAAAATTAAAGCAAGTATTTCATTCTGAAATCTCTATTATAAAGTGTCAAGAATCTTCAGCATAACCAATATGGTGCAACATAATATTAAGGAAATCATCAAAAAAAAACAGTTCAATAGATTAAACTAATTCTCACTATATTTAATAGGGCTGTAATACAAGAATGGCTTATTATTAACGCCCTGTTCTGATACTGAACAAAGGAAACAACTAGATAATGGATGGATAATAATGGAAATTTTAATTAGCTGCTCTGTATGAGATTAATGAAAATTACCACTGTGCCCATTTGATCTTTAAAAAATAATGCAGACAAAGTTAGCAATTAGCATACATCATGCTACTCCAAAGCTAGGTGAACAAAAAGCTTTCCTAATTTGAAACCATTTCTTAATTTGAAAATCATTAGGATTGAGACACTTCTCAGTGTGACTGTGCTTGTGTATTCTAAAACACTGCACAGAGAACCAAAATGTAGTTTGGGTCAGTATAATAATCACATCCTCCTACCCTAATATGAAATGTTAGTATCAAAACCAGACAAGCAATATTCTAAAAGGATCACTTTAAGTTTGCAGTGGAGATGCCACTTGTGAGTTTAGGTTGACTTACTCTGACCATGATCTGTCACTGTTTAATGTAAATACATATTTACTTACAATTTGAGGAAAGGCTTCATAGTTCTAAGCTGTGAAGGTATCTTGCTGCAGACGCTGGGAAGAACTATTGATTGTACACATATCTTTTCAACTATAACGTGTACACAAATAGTAATTACTACCAGTGGTGTCATCTTCAAAGAGTAAGCACAATATTATTGTCATGAAAACAGTCATATTGTTACTCTTATTGACCATGATTTATACGCCCTAATGTAGTCAGGTCATTTTGGCTACTTCAGTCTAGGGAGTTTATCTATCATTGGAAAAGCAATGTCAGAGAGTAAGAAATTTGGAATGATATTTACAAAGGTCCCAGTGTTGTGCTTTGAGAGGCTCCTAAAACTTTAAAAGCACAGGAACTCAAAAAGCCATTTTCCTCTTCATCAGTTCCTTCAGTTCCAGTAGGAGAAGGAAACACAAAAGAAGTGCCTGATCCAAGTCAATCTACCTATTTGTTCCATTAGCGATGCATTTGGTGGGCTCTACAATTCTGAATGCTAAACCTTAGATGGCTTTTCTCTAGTTATATAAGAAAAATATCTTATAAAGGGAGATTACTAGAGTTAAGTAATTCATTTACCCAGTAAATACAAAATGTATTTTAAAATAAGTATATTACAACATTTCAAATTATTGTATATGCCATTTGCAGTGAAAATTCTTACAAATTGCATGAAAAATATAGCACAAAAATACTACACATTATCAATTCAGGGTCTCTAAGGAAAGAAACCTACACAGAAAATTACGATTATGAGATAACTCTAGATAGTGTTCTTTCCATTGCAGAACACACCATAATATGCAAAATCAGAGTATATCCTAAATTTTAGTACAGAAAAAAAAAAAATCTTGGCAATGTAGATGTATCATAATCCTTCAGATTGTATGTACCACTTGTGCCAAAAGGATCTAAGTTTATTTAAATATGATGAACTACAATGCTTTTTCTATGAGAAATCATTTTTTGTTTACTTACTGAAACTTCTAAATATTAAACACCAGATTGAGCATTTCATCTCCAAATTACAGACTCTAAGACCATCACAGAAAGAATATTTAAGTTATTCTTTCAGCACATGTACTGTTAGAAATATCAAGTACACAAAGAAACTCTAAACATATATTTAAATTCTGTCACCCTATTGGTATTTCTTTTGTTATGAAACACATATTTGCCCGGCTGGGCGTGGCTCAGCGGTTGAGCATCGACCTAGGATCCAGGCGATCGGGGTTCGCTTCCCAGTCAGGGCACATGCCCGGGTTGTGGGCTTGATCAATGACTCTCTCATCATTGATGTTTCTATCTCTCTCTCTCCCTCTCCTTTCCTCTCTCTGAAATCAATAAAGATATATTAAAAAAAAAAAAAGAAACACATATTTAATTTATGAAGTATTAAAAAATAATTTATAAAGTATGAAGGAAAATACTTCATTAAATACACAATAAATTTTAATTTTTAACATTAATAAAAGGATAATATTTTCATAAGTAGAATGTTGATCCCAAAACACTGAACTTCACTTCTTGTAAAATAATTGCATTTGATCTACATGCTTCTCAAAACCCATCAACGACAAAAAGCTAAGCCACTGTTAAGTGATTTGCTAGTGAAAGCTAATTAAAATATATAATGATATTCAAAATTAGTCAATCTGTATAATAAGCAATCAATCTAACATGTTTCTCTGTCATAGCAGACACAATAAATGTGTGGTCAATACCATACTTAAAATCTACCCATACTCACCTTTTAAAATTAATATTAAGCAATTATGGTAAATAATGTGTGAATGACACCAAGTCTTTAAAACTTAAGTGTCACTAGTCTTTTTTTTGCCTTTATCACCACCCACAATACTTGATAAAGAAAGCTTATGCAGTATGTTTATCTTTTATTTGACAGAGGCTCCTGAGATATATCAGATAATGAAATGTAAACAGATAGAGGGTCACCCAGGGGTTCTTAACCCTGGGTCCCAATTCAGGAACTATGGAAACTTGAAAGGGGAAAAACAACATCTTTATTTCCAGTAACTGCTCACTTGAATTCAGCATCTCTTTCAATTCTCAATGTAGACAACACACCACAGTGGTATAAGCTGTACCTACAACCTGGTCTCTAGGACCCATAGGAGTCACAGGTTTTTCCTGTCACACCACAAATACCACACTTGTGGCAGTTTTTCAAAATGCCACGTATACTCACCATTTCTTCAAAATTACCTGTTATACAAGCTGCCACTTTGTCTTGTTACTTACCAAATACTGTAAAGAAGCATATTACTGTCTCAATTTTTTGATTAAATTTTCTATTTTGAGATAATTATAAATACACATGCAGATGTAAGAAAAATGCAGAGAAATCCTTTGTTTCCCCCAATGGTAGCAGCTTACTTAAAACTACATTACAGTATCACAACTGAAATACTGACATTGAGAAATCCCACCTGTTTTATTCACAGTTCCCCAGTTTTACTTGCACTTGGGGGGGGGGGGGGGGAGTTGTTTAGTTCTATGCAATTTGATCATATGTACATTCAGATATCCAACCACCAAAATCAAGGTAGCAAACAGTTCCATGGCCACAAGAATCCCTCATGTTGCCCTTTCATAACCATACTCAAATTCCTCCCACAACCCTCCACCCCTGGCAATGCTAATTTATTCTCCACGTCTACATATTTTGTCTTTTCAAGAATGTCCTATATAGGAAATCATGCACTAGTAATCTTTTGACATGGCTGTTTTCACTCAGCATGATGCCTGGAGATTCACGCAGGTTACTGCACATATCGTGAGTTTGTTCCTGGTCACTGCTGAGTAGTATGCCATGGTATGGCTGAACTGCAGTTATTTAACCATTCACCTGTTGTGCACGTTATTGTTTCCAATTTTTGTTCCAAATCTATTTCTCTGAAAGGGGTCAAATTTTTAAAAGATAATTTAGTAAGTATATTCTAATATAATTGGTTTCCTTTTTAATCCTATGTATTTTATGTTTTACATTGAAAAAGGTGATTCTGAGAAGGTGCCCATAGGTTCACCAGCCTGCCAAAAGAGCCCATGGCACAAAGCAACTTAAGGACCCTTCTAGTAGCCCGTTTCCTTTATTTTGTAATCTCACGACATTTACTCTATCTACTGCCCTGGGAAGGGAGAGAAAGAATGCTCCCATTTTAGATAGAGAAAGCTCACCTATGCAAATAACTGATCCCGCTGTAATGAACCCAGTTACTGATGAGGAAAGGAGCAAAGGGAAGGCCAAATATGGGCATGCTATTAGTGCAGCTGTGCCCGGAAGCTGCAATGCCACTCGTCTATTCCCCCAGATAGCTTGGGGAAGGGATTGGACAGGGTGTTTAGATGAGTGCCCAGTAAAATCTGGGAGACATGGGAAAGGTACTTACCTGTCAGTCACACCTGGAAACAGGTCATTGACCAGAGTAGGAGTGGCCGCTGCAAGCGCTAGAAGATTTGATACATGTGAACTCCTAAACAAGGGAGTTCTCTCTCGATTCTCTTGGGACACTTGTTGCAGGGGGCACACTCGCTTAGTTCCCCTGCATTCGCCCACATGGCCCAGGGCCATGTGGACCCCACACCCAATGGACGAATGGACTGCAACTGGCCTAATGCTATACTGGACCCAGCTCCACCATGGAACGCAAACTCTGGACACTGGCTTTGCTTTAAGCTTTACTGAATCCCCAGCCTCACCTCTTCAGGACTGGATTAAGGGAAATGGGACTTTAGAAATCAAGGGATATAATTCCATGCAAATAAAAATCACTCATCCTCCAATGCTCGTCTTAGAAAAATTTTTTTCTCAAGGTATCATAAGGACCCCACTCCCACTAGCAACGGAGAAAGACAATCCACAGATTTTTCCAATAACATAATGACTTAAGAAACAGCAGAATTTGATCAATAATAATGTCCAATATTTGGCATAGCCAGTTTCTTCACTGGACCACTTAAAGATAAAAACAATAGTGAAAACTTTATCAGGGTTTGTTATTTTGGGCAAAGACAATGAAGATATTTAAATATAATGTTTTCCCTCATACTTTACAATTTTTTTGATCCAGTTCTCAGAATAAGTTTAGACACTATAACAAAGCTGGTTTAATAACACTTTTGCAGATTATAAATTTTTCCTACAGCCTAGATAGAAACAATATTTTAAGTACGTAATGAAGCTATAAATTGTAAACGAAGTAAAGAAAAATTTCTTCCACCAAACAAAAAATTACCCCATTATTTTCAAACCCCTAGCCTTCCAAACACTTTAGTGCTATCAGCCAAAATGCATACACTGAATTTTATGCATTTCCTTGCTCACCTGTCTGAATAGTGCATCACTAGTAAAATATGCAAAGGATAAGAAAACAAAGAAAAGGAAAAGACCTGTGATTAGCTGACATGTGAATAAATGGGGGGGGTGTTTTCAGCACTGAATGAGATCCACAGATTTAGATATCAAAAGTGTCTTACATTTCTCTAGCAGCAACAGCTTTCACAACTTTTCCTGTGTATGCTTTCATCTGAATCTAACCTGCAGCAGAAAATATTACTAAAACCATTTTTCTTTTTTTTACAGTGTGAAAATTGAGCCATGGAGAAGTCATGACTTGTCTGAAACTAGATAACTAGCAAATGTCAGAAACAGGCTAGACCCTAAATAGAGAGTTCCTTTCTGAAGACAGTACAAAACTCTCTTCGAACGGGCATAATTTGCTCTCAATGTAGAATTATAACAAGAAGAGGAAAAGTGGGCAAAAGTTTCAGAAATATTCTTTACTTTCAACAGCTGTGTGAATTTAATCAAGTTTTTACTTGACCTCCTAGGCCTCAGGTTACTTATGTGCAAAATGGGAATAGTAAAGTATCTACCCTCAGGGTTGTTGTAAATGAAAGAAGAATCCAAGTAAAAGACAGTGCCTGGTAAATAATAAGCACTTGGTGAATGTTTGCTGCCATCATATATTATTTTATCATTAATTTAATGAGTACTTTCTTTCAAAATGGTCTAGTGAAAGAAATGTTGGTGTGATGAAATGATTAGTTTCTGGTTACATGATTCAGGTGGTGCTCAGGCGGACTGCTTATCTTTCTGAGATGCATAAGAAAGGATTTCTACCTTAGGCAGATTAGGTTATTTTCAAACTATATTCTGAAGAATCAGAAAATTCCTTAAGGTGTTTTGGGGGCTATGTGGGGACCAAGGAGGAGATGTGCTAAAGGAAGGCTCATCAGGAAGTCTCTAGATCCTCTCCTCCCCCAAAAATGAAGACACCTGCATGTGCATCTGCTTTACATAGTCCTGTTCCAGGTATGATTCCTTAGGGATGAACTGCTCTGATTTTCAGTAGTTTTAAACCCCGAGCTAGATGATCTCAAAGGCCCTGCCCTTTTGAACCTGCTTCAGAATACCCACCATCACACACTAAACTTTCCTTTTTTAAAGTATAAAACTTTCATTGACCACCATCATCTCTGCACATACATGGGTCAGTCAGACTTCACATCACTCTCAGTATAGTAGCACAAAGAGAGGAGGCATCTATCTCTTACTGTGCACACGGTGTCCTTTGAATATTAGAACAGCCCCACTCAATACTGAGTCCCTGTGGGGTTCCAGGAACAGGAGCCAGAGGGAAGCCAAGACACGCCCTTGCCAGCAAAGAGCTCTTGAGGGTGGGGGAGAGGGGCAACAGGCAGACTCTTATTAACAGTGACAGGTGATAAGAGAAGCAGATAAGGGGAGGTTTGCAGGATTGACTGTCTGATCCTTTTTGGGGGAAGACTGTCCAGTAAGTTGTAAAAAGTGAGGAGGACATATTCACCAAAGCAGGTAAATTTATTTTAGTCAGAAGTTACAACAAACATTGAGGCACCAGTTTGGGGATTTGTTAGTGGACCAATAACCCTGGAGGTCAAGTGTAATGTTCCTCAAACTGGGATACTCAAATATATTCTTGTCTCTTTTTTTAAATATATCTTTATTGATTTCAGAGAGAGGGAGGGAGAGGGAGAGAGAGAGAAACATCAATGATGAGAGAGATTCATGGATCGGCTCCCTCCCGCACGCCCCCTGCTGGGGATCGGCCACTACCTGGGCCTGTGCCCTGACCGGGAATTGAACCCCGATTTCCTGGATCCTAGGTCAATGCTCAACCGCTGAGCCATGCCTGGCCAGGCTCAAATATATTCTTAATGGCCTCTGAGTTGTGTAGGGTCATTTTAAAATTCTGTAGTTTCATTTCTTAAGATGATGTGATAAAGCTAGGCATTAACTGGATCATCGGGATAACCACATTATAACCAAGTCCTGCCATCGAGTGTCAGTATCCACATTTGCATTTAGAATCTCATTGCTAGTGGGAAGACTTTCATATTCTCAGGCTAATGAAAACAGAGATGGCCTTAGAATGAAAACAATGTATTTCTATCAAATAAAGACCAACTGGCATTTCAGCATATTTGTACTCATCAAAATTTCACCATAGATGAAATAGAGAAAGCCGGTGGTGGTACAACTGTGTCATCCTATAACACTCTAGTCACAGAGGGGCACAGAGAACTCAAAAATGCCTGCACTGTAATATCTTCACATTGTAAGCAGCAAGTTAGGTTCAGCAAAACACTGTTTATCCCTTACAAGAACATTACATTAAATTTCATTGGTTTATCTTTTTCTTTAGTGTGCGTAATTTTAAAAATTATATAAGAATTATTGGCATAGTTTGTATCTTATTTTGTGTTGGCACATACTTAAACAGTATAATTAAAATATTTTAAGCCAACAGCAGTCTTTGAGAAGGCTTTACCTTTAAAAAGAGTATTTTGCTCAAATTTGAAAAACTGTTGTAGGTAAGAGAAAGGCACTGGAAGGATTTGGGCTGTGGAGTGGCAAATATATCTGTATTGTAAATGATAGGTTGGGCAAGGAGGTGTGTAGAAGAGCAGCTGGGGGAGAGATTGGAAGCAGTAGATGTACTGAGTCTTTTTAAATCGTCGCAGTTAGAAAGACAACACTGGATGAGGGAGTTTTTTAGAACATAGTCTTATTTCACCTAGTATGGGAATGAGGGTGCCGGGCTAGGCAAGATGGAGGAACTAAGATATTTCCCAGTTTTAGGCAAGCCCTCTGAGCTAAGCGATGATGTTATCTGCATTTTTACAGATCAGGAAACTGAGGCTTACAAAACCTGAGCAGGGCCCCATTTCTAAAAGTGCTAGAGCCTGAACTTGATCCCACATGTGTCTGACTCTGAGGTCCGTGTGCTTGACCACTGAACAACATTTCTTCCATATTCTTATCAATAAAGTTGTGTTCAAGATTTCCATAGAGCATATAAGAAAGTGAAGAAGACAAGGCCAAGGAAGAGAATCTGAGCAGTGCTTACATTTAGAAGCAGACACTAGGAAGTACAAAATAGAATATTTTATAGATATAGAAGAATGAGATGGGTAAATTTTAATTTGTATATATACAGCTGAATACTCAATTTTCCCTTTATGGGACCTGACCTCTAAAAAATTATTGCAACATTAAAAGTGACAATTTATTTACAATAAAACCAGCTAGTCCATAAATGTTCAGTTCTATTAAAGAAACTGACATCTTTGGGATTAAATAGTATTTTAGTAGGATAGTCTTCTGGTTCGTGTTTGCAAGAGGAATGATTTGTTTAGGTTAGTACATGTAAACTCTAAGAATACCTGGAAGTTGATCTTTTTTGGTTTCATTTGTCAACTGATTTTTACCTAACAAACTCAAACATTTGTTTGTATTTTCTACAGTGGTGATGGATTTATAGCTTATTCAAGCTTTTTTTGTCATAAATAATTCATCTATGCGGCATGAGAACCAATTCTACTTCCCAAGTAGTATACAACAAACAGCACAAAATATTGCTTGCTCAAAGCCCTAGCCTCACTTGAAAGAACCTGGTAAGAATGCTGAGCACATAGTACTTGAGCATGTAGTCTTCATAGGGTTTTTAATAAAAGTTCAAACAATGTCCTGGCTCAAAAGGGAATATATATCATGCTATGGTCAGAGGTTATACCAATAGGAGCAGCAGTATAATACTACCCAATCTGATGGCATTACGTCCAGAGGTTATCCACTGTTTCTGTTGACAACATTCTTACCTCTAAAGACCTAAATTGTGAATCTAAACATCAAGAAACCAACACATTCCTGATTCATCAAAATAATTATTCTAAAAATAACATCACTTCATGGTCTACATTCGATGGCTTATTATTTTAGCCTGTCACTCCTCAGAGAGAAAATTAATATAATCTAACACTACAACACACACACACGCACACAAACACCTCTCTAAAAGGCTTCATTTCCTTCCACTACCAAATGTAAAATGTCTACGTTAAATATCTTCAATAAAGCAATCAGTAATGTCTTTATAAACTTGCTCACAAAATGAATGAGCCTTTCAACTTATCAAATATATTCAGTGAGGGTTTTACACAGCAAAGAATGAAAAGCACAACTTGCAATTTATTAAGTGCACGTTTACAAACACAATTTACACCACCCAAATCAGTCAAAGGGCTCTGCAGCCAATTCTGCATGCCTCTAAACAAAACAAGACAAAACAAAACAAAAGAAGAGAAAGTCAGCCATCTGGAGCTCCGTAGGTTAGCACACTGTTGTGACATTGCCAACTAGTACAATTAAGGGCGAAACGCTTTCAAAGAGGCTGCTAATATGATGTGCGTCTCTGGGGGAAAAAACCAGGAATCTTCACCAAAAACAACCCCAAAAACCTAAACATTCCATAGGTTTCTTCAAAAGTTGTGGCATGTTGTTGGCAAGTATTAATATTGCTATGCAGGATCCAGTCAGTCAAAGAATATAATCAGAGATTCTAGGCGGAACAAAACATTACCCTAAGCCTTGAGAGGAAAGCAAACATGCATTCAAGTTCCTGACTGGCAAGAGGTACTCATGTAATATCAAAGATAGATTTCTTCACTAAAAGCACGCAGAGTCACAAACTGTGTTTACATACAAACCAACCAACACATTATAATTGGTCTGCTCACTTGATATAGCGCGAGTCATGGAGATTTGTTTTTGAATCCAGTATCTGCTACTTAGGACTACTGCACTGAAAACGTAACAATTTTTGTGAGTTTCCTTGTCTTACAGAATTGTTTTGGGGACTGAAATATGAGTAAGTGCAAAGTGGCCAGCACTACGCTTGATGCACAGTTAACATACAATGAATATTTACTGTCTGATCATCGTTGACATCCAAATTCTTGAGTGTACTCTGTGCCAGTCACTTCAAACTCACTTGACATTTACTATCCTAATCCTTATAATCCACTCTGCAAAAGCAATAATTATCCCCAATTCACGAATGACAAAACCTGAAGCTCACAAACGTTAAGAAACTTATCTGAGGTTACAGAGCCAGTAAGTAGTAGAGGTCAAAACTCTGGTCCGTATGACCTCCATGCTGGGGCCTGCAAAGCCCTCTGTAACTTTGCCCTTACCTGCCCCGGCAACTCCATGGGACTCCACCCCCCATTCCTATTCACTACTCTCTGGTCTATCACAACCACATCGGTCTCTTTTCTGGCACTCGAACATCCCAGGCCCATTTCCACATTAGGGCCTTTGAATGTGTTTTCCCCTCTGCTTTGAAGGCTCTTTCCTGAATTTCTGCATGGTTGTCTCCTTCGAGTTATTCAAATACTACCTCCTCACAGAGGCATTCTCTGACGATCTTATGTGATGCAGCTCGCCATTAAAACAGCACCCTAAAGAAACCCACATCCCTCTGTTTTAGTCTTTTGGGGGTTCTTATTACTATTTGGTATTTTCTTTTTTGTTTTGTTAATCCTCACCGAGGATAATTTTTCCATTGATTTTTTTATTTTTTATTTTTTTTAAGAGAGAATGGAAGGGGGGGGGGGGAGAGAGACATCTATGTGAGACCAGGACCAGGGATCGAGCTTGCGACCCTTCAGTCCGAGGGCCGGTGCTCTAACTACTGAGGCAAACCAGCCAGGGCTGCTATTTTCTTTGTTTACTCATCTTTTGATTATCTGTCCCCCTTCACTAAAAGATAAGTCCCATGGCAGCAGAGGCTTTGTCTCTCTTCTTACAAGCTGCATCCCCCCCAGTGCCTAGAACACAGGAGATACTCTTAATATTTGTTGGATGGATGAATGGATGGATGAACAACCTGAGATTTTAACTCAGTTTAAATACACATACATATAAGCACAAATGCACACCAGACTTGGAAAGTAGGTGAGTTACAGGTGAGTTTTCATGAGACACTAATATGGTAAAAGAATCTGTGGCATGTTTCCCCGAAATATCGCATAGTCTATCAGACATACTCATTAACCTGCAAAGAGAACAAACTTCTCACCTTCAGTCAAACTCCCTTACATTTAGAAAGCTGTATCCTATACCCTCTATGAGTCCTGGAAAGAAAACTCTAGATTCCTGATCTTACAGAAACCCACAGATCGACCCTCCTTCCTCATCACATTGGGATCTAGAAATCAGCCCATTTGATCTGTCTGCTCTCCTGACCAGTCAACATCCCACATATGTCATTTCAAATGAGCAGAGTTTGGTATGAGAGATTTTGTTATGCTTGGTTGACGATCAAAACACAACAGCAGCCCAAACCAGTCTGGCTAAGTGGTTAGAGCGTCGGCCCTAGGACTGAAGGATCCTGGGTTTGATTCCAGCCAGAGGCATGTACCTCGGTTGCAGGCTCGATCCCTGGCCCCGGTAGGGGGTGTGCATGTGGAAGGCAGCCAATCGATGTTTCTCTCTCCATCGATATTTTTCTCTCTCTCTCTTTCCCTTCCACTCTCTCTGAAAAGCAATGGAAAAAAGTATCCAATGGATTAAAGAAACACAAAAAAACACACAACAGCAGTAATACTAAGGAGGCAGTGCGCTAAAGAGGGAAGCTTACTGGAGTGGAAATTACACCACTTCAATGTCAAGCCTTGCTCAGTGACAGTGTGCTCTGTGCCACGAGACACACACAGGTCCTTGGGTGATTCCATTTCCCCCTCTTACGGGAAATGAGGTGTTAGACTAGAAGACTATCTCTAAGGTCACTTGCAGATTGAAGATTCCCCAGTTCTGTGACAAATTAAGGAATAAAGATACTTCCTGGAGCCTCTAAGAGTAACCACTATCAAAACAAAAAATGGGGCAGAAGCACACACATCCCTGAGAACATAAGTCTCTCCCCAGAAGCGATATTCCGTGGATCCTGAGTCCCATACGACTTACCAAAATTTCAATTGATTCTCTGTCCCTGCGTAGATACCAGAGTAAACATATTACTTGCTCCTGAGATTACTTACCGCTCCACCATTTTTCTGCATAGTTCCTGACTGCATCCACTAGCTGCTCTAAGTTTTACCCTTGCAGCGGACTTCCTGAAGGGCAGTGAATTTTTTGTAATGTTTCACATAATTCTTTGGGAATATACCTATTGTTCAATGAGTGACACACTTTATATTACTAGAACTTGACAAAATCCTAGGGGCGGGAGTGGGGACTTCTTTCCTCCAATATATTTTTCGCTTACTGAAGCACAAAAATCTTCACAAGGGGAAGCATTTTTATGAGAAATATCACATACATTAGTAAACATATTGATATCGATCTCAACTTATTTGCGACAATTCAAACAAAATGGTACGTGCCATTACCACTAACTGAGCCCCTCCCCCAAATTAAAACTATTTTGAAACATTACTGATATTCCAAAGCATTCAAAAAAGAGTTTCTCTTAGAATACTAAAAAATTGCTACAGACCGAGTATCAATCTGGCTAAGTGCCTGAAAGCAAAAATAAAACAAAAATTAAAGGGCAAAAGTTCTACTCTTGTCCCAGGAAATAGTTACTTGCATGGCATGAGCTCTTAGTAGTCAAAATATAACCAATATGAAATATCTGCACCCAGATATTTTAGCTTTCTAAAAGTAAGGCAGTTTGACCAACGGTGAGAAGTTTGTTCTCATTGCAGGTTAATGAGTGTCAAATAAACTGTGTGGTATCTCAGGGAAACGTACCACAAATTCTACCATATTTGTGTCTCATGAAAACTCACCTGTAACGCATCTACTTCTCACATAATCTCTGAAAATGTGAATTTTGAAGGGTGGTAAATGCCTTGAGTTCTTAGAAAAGTGTGGTGTATGTGTGAAATATGTAGTGTGATGCATTGCTTTTATTTTTTTATCTCAACCAACAGGTTAATTTCTTCAGTAAACATTTACTAAGCACCTACTATGTGCTAGACACTGGGTATACAAAGATGTCAATGTCACAGCTCCTGTCCTCAAAGAGCTCAAAGTCAGATTGGATAGCATTTTTTTTATCAAAAGAATTTTTGATAAAAGTATTTTTAGCAAATACTCATTCTAGATAAGAACACGTGAGAGCCCTGGCCAGTTTTGCTCAATGGTTAGAGCATCAGACTGTGGACTGAAGGGTCCCAGGTTCTATTCCAGCCAAGGGCATGTACCTCGGTTGTAGGCTCGATCCCTGGCCCTGGTCAGGAGGTGTGTGGTAGGCAACCAGTCAATGTGTCTCACATCGAGGTGTTTCTCTCTCTCTCTCTCTCTCTCCCTCCCTCCCTCCCTTCCACTCTCTCTGAAAATCAATAAAAATATATTTTTTTAAAAAAAGAATAAATGAGATCAATTCATGACAGAACTTTGCCACATTCAGGAGAAAACACAGATTCGAGCAATGAGGATATAGAAATTCTTTTTCACGCCACTGCTTCACAGGCCAGTTCTTAAATGAAAACATAAATTCATAAAGCAAAACACTTTCATACTATTTCTAGACTCACCATGTTAACTCATTGTGGGTTTTTTAAAGAATTGATTCTCCCTCTCACATTTTAATGTAATATATGATAAATACAAAAGAATATATGTAAAATCACCTTTTCCTACATTCGGGGAAATCCTGTAGTCAATCTGTACTTTGTATAAGTAACCAATAAAGGATTTAATACACTAGAGATGTATAAGTTTGAAAGTGTAAAAATTAATTTCTACTTTGAAATTTTAGACTGACTTCAGTTTTTGGTCTCTATAGAGTTAGAATTCTTTTGGAAGAAGACAAAATGTATTTTTAAAAAAATATCGCATTAATCCCTGAAGCATCCCTGTAAGGGGAGATATACTGTCCCCGTTTTACAGATTGGGCAAGTCCTTTAATCAAATTTGGCCATGATATACAATGACAAATAGAGCTGGGAATAGAACCTAGAGCATCTGATTTCTGGTCCAGTGCCCTACCCATTAGTCTTTCTCTCATGCCTTTGGCACTTATTGTCCTAAAATGCAGTCCTGGATAGCTTACTCTCCAAAGCACTGGCTCACTGGTCAAGGCCACAAAGATACAGAACCTTAGGGAAAAAATTATTGCTTTAGTCTGGGGATTTAACAGAGTAGTGTAATATCACAGAGTAATAACCCAGCACACAAAAATATTCCCAGGATAGAAAAAATGCACCCTGTACTCACTGCCTTCCAAATAAGTTGTGTAAAATTCAAATATGTACATAAAATAACATATTTTGTTTAATGGATTAATTTAATAATGCAGCACACACAGCTATACAGAAGTTATGCACTTATTGACTTAAAATACAGTTAAAGAAACTATACAGTTAAACTAAAAGCCCTGCTCCTGTGGTGAGATAGAAATTTTTTTCAAATAAAAAAATTATTTTTCAAAGCATTTGAATTGTAGCGCGGGATTTACGTACTAAGGTGTTTATGACATCATTTTTTAGCATGGAAATTTGTAAACACCATCAAGAGACAAAATGTAGGGACCTGGAGAGGTAAACTGTGGTACCTACTGGAAATAGAATATTACGCAGCCATTAAAATGTCTTCATGATATGGAAATGTATCTCTCGGCTCATGTTATGTGTGATGAGATACAAAACTCTACGTACAGTATGATTCCGATTATGTAAAAGCGTTTCTATCCCCTAACGGCAATCCATGGCCGCCATTTTAACGGTAATCACCCCCGACAATCCATGGCCGCCATTTTAACGGTAATCGCCCCCGACAATCCATGGCCGCCATTTTAAAGGTAATCGCCCCCGACAACCCATGGCCGCCATTTTAAAGGTAATCACCCCCGACAACCCATGGCCGCCATTTTAAAGGTAATCACCCCCGACAATCCATGGCCGCCATTTTAAAGGTAATCACCCCCGACAATCCATGGCCGCCATTTGAACGGTAATCGCCCCCGACAATCCATGGCCGCCATTTTAAAGGTAATCACCCCCGACAACCCATGGCCGCCATTTGAACGGTAATCACCCCCGACAACCCATGGCCGCCATTTGAACGGTAATCACCCCCGACAACCCATGGCCGCCATTTGAACGGTAATCACCCCCGACAACCCATGGCCGCCATTTGAACGGTAATCACCCCCGACAACCCATGGCCGCCATTTGAACGGTAATCACCCCCGACAACCCATGGCCGCCATTTGAACGGTAATCACCCCCGACAACCCATGGCCGCCATTTGAACGGTAATCACCCCCGACAATTCATGGCCGCCATTTGAACGGTAATCACCCCCGACAACCCATGGCCGCCATTTGAACGGTAATCACCCCCGACAATCCATGGCCGCCATTTTAAAGGTAATCACCCCCGACAATCCATGGCCGCCATTTTAACGGTAATCACCCCCGACAATCCATGGCCGCCATTTTAGTGGTAATTACCCCCGAGTAACAGAATTTTACATAGATATTTCTTCTTCTTTAAAGCCCGCTGTGTTCTAAATGGAAGGTTATTACTTTTGTAATTAAAATACTTTAAATATTGTTTTAAAAAGAAAGCTCTAGGGAGTGATGGCTGGACCGCCCAAGGCCAGAGATGGAGGCCCCTGCGGCACGTCCCCACACCACCCCGCTCCCCGGGTGGGCAGGCAGACGCCCACAACCCCAAAACGCTCTCGAGGGGCCCCGAGGGCCCCCGAGTCCTCCTCTCCCCCCCCCCGAGCCCGCCCCACTGCCCCCTACCTTCGTCTCCAAGCTTCCCTCTGTCTTCAGGCCAGCGGCGGCCGCGCCACGACTGGGCACCACTCGCTGGCGGACAGGAATTCTGGAAATGCGACTGGCCTTAGCCTTTGCTCCTTTGCCTGGGTCCTCGGCTGCCATGGCGGCTGCGAGACCTTCCAGGCTCTTCGCTACTGTCGCCCTCTCCCTCGGCAAGGCTGGAGGGTTTGACCTACGCCCCCTCCACCCCGGCCGCCTCCGACAAACGTGGCCGCTTCAGGCGGGGGGAATGAGAGGATGACGGTTGATCTCCACGGCAACTAGAGCTTAGAACTCTCGCGGATGTCCACGCGATGGGACAATGGCTAAGCCCCGCCCACTGGGCGTGGCTCAGCGGTTAAGCCTTGGCCCTGGATCCAGGAGACCTCGGTTCGATTCCGGGTCAGGGCACATCCCCAGCAGGGGGCGTGCGGGAGGCGGCCTATTCATGACTCTCTCATCATGGCTGTTTCTCTCTCTCCCTTCCTCTCTCTGAAATCAATAAAAATATATTTAAAAAAAGAAAGAACCAAGAACAGCTATAACCACTCTTCCAAATCTCTGTGGCCAGTATTACCTACCTTTCTGCTTCCCCCACCCCCCCCCCCGCTAGTGTATGTGTGTGTGTGTGTGTGTGTATATACATTCACATATGTATATACATATACACACATACAACACATATAACACATATACACATATGTATATATGTATTATAAAATATATGATGCCCCCCCAAATGTATACACACACTTTGAATAATTACAAAGGCAGTGTTTATTGAATAATTACAAAGGCAGTGTTTATTAAAATAATTTCATTTTCAAAATTGAGCTATCAGCTGTTAAAGTGTGTATACATTTTGGGGGGACACTCTGTATATATACGGTCCCCTTTGACCTGAGGAAGCTTCTACCCAAGTCCACGAGCTCCCATAGATTATCCTGAGGACTCAAAGAATCATCAGCACCTGAAGCTGCCCCTCATCACCAACACCTGAAATACGCAGAGCATTTTTTAGTTTACAGAGTGCCCTGACATCCCACTTAACCCTCCAAGCCACATTTGGATGATGAGGCAGCTCACCCAGAGGCACGCAGATTTAACAAACGGCAGAACCTGAACTTAAAAGAAGTAGGCTACTCTGCCTTATGATAATCAGAAGAAGGCATGGATTCAGTGAAATGCCAATACATTACTGGAAGGCTCCCTCTTCTCTTAAATACATACGTGTGTCTTCACTCTCTCCTTGTGAACTTGCTGACAATCTGTGACTATCATTAAAGTTTATCTAAAATAACAAGTAAAGCATCTACTACTTGCAGTTAGGCAAGATGTATATAATCTTAAATCAAAAATGCAAAAAGCTGAGCAAAAGAAACCCAACACACACACACACGAAAGGCCTACCATCTGTTTTGGTCCAGTTTACTCATACAGGTAAGTATAGCCTTGAACAAAGAAAAAGCGAGAATAAAAGAGATAAGGGATGAAACAATAAAATAAATAGCTAACAATAAAGGAGGGACACAAAACAGTTCAGGAAAAAAATGTAGGAAGGGATAAAAAATAATGAGGGCAGGTAAGAAAGCCCCTTCCTTCATAACAAAGCAGGAACAAGCTCTCTGACTTTGACCAAAAGAGATTTGTACCCTTTCAACTTCGAACACAAACAGGATGCCTGTTCAAATACGCGTCACCTTGTGTCTGTTAAAACAGGCTTCAAGACACATCCTACAGACAGACATTGATAAGTAAAACATATTGATGAGGGGAGGGATGGTGAAGGAATATGGATTACATATCACCTGAAGTTCTACACTCAAGCAGAAAAGAAAGAAAAAAAGACCTTTCCCGCATCTATTCTCTTCAGTTAAAAATTCTTTCCTAAGCCCTAATACCCTCCCATTGATTACACAGTGAATGATTAGGACAAGCTCTAGACTTTGCATTAAAAGATGCAAAGAAACCCAGAATTCTCTGCACAATCAACACAACAACAGCCACAGTAAAACAAGTCAACAACCTAACAATGAAAAGTTTGACTATTTGTACGGTGATGGCATCATTTTAATGGTCACTGATTGGCATAAATGAATATGAAACCAGTCTTGTACCTTTAAATAAAGTATGTTGACAGGACCATGCACACATTCATAAATATACAGAGAAATCTAGCTAAAGTCCAAATTCAGACATGATCAAGATCACCTCATTAACACTAGCATTAGCTGGAACTCTCTAGCTAATATTCGGTCTTGGGAACTCAAGGTAATTATTCACAGTGTGTCTACTATATATAAGTCACCATGTTAGGTACCACAGGTAAAACAGAGACAAATGAGACAGTCTTTGCCTTCAAGGAACTTAAAGAGAGGAGGAATACTTATTAACCTCCGTGAGGTGTCACCATTACAATGATTCATTCATTCAAATACCGAGTTACTCATTCATTTCAAACCATTACTGAAGATGTACTGTGTGTGGCATTTGTGCTTGGTGTTAATGAATTGATGATTAAGGGGACAGTGCTCAAATTGGAAGATGAAAATATAAATCTTAAAGAGTTCACAATACTCACTGTAGGCCCAAACCAGAGAGATTCATTCGGCAAGTACATATTGAGTAACCCCCACATGCCAGACCCTCTGCTGACCCTGGGGAGGTGAGGGCAAAGCAAGACAGTGGCCTCTACTCAGGTGGTGGTTCTTTCCTAGTAACGTAAGTAGAAAGGGAATGGAAAGGGGTACATGGGAGTCCCCAGGAAGAACCAACCCAGAAATCCAGGAAGGCTTCCTGGAAGAAGGAGTGTCTAAGATGAAAACTAAAGAGTAAGCCGGAATTAGGGAATATAGGAAAACGGGAGGTTTGACAGGCGAGAGAGGGTGTTCCAGAAGAGGGCACGGCACCTGTGAAGACTCAGTCGTGGGAGACAATAAAACAGGGTCATGGAAATAGAAGCGGCTGGACATGGAGGTAGGGGTGTGTGTGTGCGCATATGTGTGAGTCTGTGTGTGCATGTGTGCCTGTGTGCTAGAGGGAAAGAAAGAGCGTTTATTTGCAGGGGAGCAGATGCTGGTGCAGTAAACGTAGGCGAAGGCATGAAGTCCTGTGAAAGCTCCATTAAAGGCTCTGGATTCTATTCCGCAAAGTGAAATCACTGACGATTTTGAAACTGGGGGGGGGGGGGGGGGGGAATAGGTTTGCTTTAAATTTGCGCAGAAAGTAACGGAAAGGGGGGCAAGGCTGCAGGAAAAGAAACCAGTTAGGAGGCTGCTGGGTGTCACTAACCTAGGTGAAGGGGGTGGGGGCCCAAACTGGGAGGGAACAGCGGGAATGAGGAGGGAAGGATGTCTCGGAAATACGGTAGCAGTTAAAACCCACAGATCACGGGGACAGAGGCGGAAAATGACCCAGTGCCGGGACTCAGTGTGAAGGCCAAGCTTCTGACTCGGACTTGGGGCTGTGCGGCGGTGTCCATTCCCCAGGGCGAGGGACACGTATGCTGTTGCTGTTTGGTTTTGTTAGCACTGAGCAAAAATCTGTGTTCTTATCATTTTTGACACTGTTGATAATAGCTGTTTTTGTTTGTGTTATTACCCCAGTGGAATAAGAAAGGACAATCCTTTAGATAGATGATAGATAGATAGATAGATAGATAGATAGATAGATAGATAGATAGATAGATGATAGATAGATAGATAGATAGATAGATAGATAGATGATAGATAGATAGATAGATAGATAGATGATAGATAGATAGATAGATAGATAATAGATAGATAGATAGATAGATGATAGATAGATAGATAGATAGATAGATAGATAGATAGATAGATAGATAGATAGATGATAGATAGATAGATAGATAGATTTCAGAGAGAGGAAGGGAGACGGAGAGAGAGAGAAACATCAATGATGAGAGTCAGTGATCAGCTGCCCCCGGCTGGGGATCGAGCCCGCAACCCGGGCCTGTGCCCTGACCGGGAATCGAACGTGCGATCGCCTGGATCCTAGGCCGATGCTCAGCCGCTGAGCCACGCCCCGCCGGGCCAGGACAATTCTTACTATGCTTTCCTATCACAGCCCTTCAGTGATTAGCAACAAGTACCTCCTCCTGCCTAAACCTCTCTCTTCAGCTTTCAAACATTTCAAGACTGACAGACCACATGCAAAACAATTAAGGTTGTCCCCGGTCCACAGAACATGATCCATACGAGTTAACTATTATTAATTAGCCGCATGCTTCAGCCTTCCTAACATTGTTCTTAGGAGTCTTTGCCATTCTCACATTCTCTCTACTCGCCTTAAAAATAAGCCTGGGGAGCATGTAAAAAAAAAAAAAAAAAAAATCATTAAAAATACCACCACGCCAGCAAGTAGTTTTTACAATGTCATCTAATCTTGGATTACATGCTTACATTTTACATAATTGAAAGCATTCACGGTATGGCACATGTAATTTCTGTTGCCCATTGTATCAGATTAATGTTTTCATTTTTCTGTACAGCCTACATATCATTTTAGTGCCTACCTGATATTCTAAGCGTTTGGCCCATAATTTAGGCATTCCCTTCCTCTTAGAATTAAGGTCACCACCCACCCCACTTTTCCATGAGTCTAAACAATCCTGCAGAGAATCATTGTTTTTCTTTTGGATAATTTCCTTAGGATAAATTTTCCTAAGTACTAGCCTGGCCTGGCACAGCTCATTGGTTGAGCCTATGATCCAGGAGATCTCGGTTCGATTCCCGGTCAGGGCCCAGGCCCAGGTTGCGGGCTCGATCCCCAGCAGGCGGCGTGCGGGAGGCAGCCGATCAATGACTCTCTCATCATTGATGTTTCTCTCTCCCTCTCCCTTCCTCTCTCTGAAATCAATAAAGTTTTTTTATAATTCTCCTAAGTACTATATAACAGGGTCAAAGGGTATAAACATTTTGCATATTCTGTCGAACTGCTTTTCAAACAGATGTAACGCTTACCAGCACTATAATGAACAAATTTCACTGTATTAGGTAATGTCATTTTAATTATTTCCTACTCAATAGATGGAAAATGATACTTCTTTACATTTGCATTTCTCATCTGGTATGTTAAATTTACCCCCACTTTACTGATTTTATTTCGATTTAAGTGCACTGCCTGGGATTTCTGCACACTTATCTATCCAAACCTAAATGTTCTCAGCACGCTCTATGCAGTGCTTTAGATACTAACAATATTAATCCCTTGTTTGAGAAACTTGTAGATATTTTTCTCAGTGTTTTATTTTTTATCTTTTCCATACAGTTTAGCTTTTACTTATTCAAAGGAGTAAATCTTTTCTTTTCAAACTTCAGTTACTTCAAAGCTTATAAAGTTTCCACTTTGAAATTTACTTTTAATCTCTCTACATGGATTTGGTATATAATATGAGTTATGGACCTATTCCCCCCTCCCCCAGACTTTGAGTCAGATTAATAAATGGTATTGGGATGCCTATCTCCTCTCTTTTTTTATATCCTTACAAAATACTAATTCTTTCTACTTATCAGCATATCAATCATATACTTTCTTTTTACTTTCACTTATCTACATGAATGTGTGTGCTAATACAACTATCTCCCTTTAAAAATTTTTGCTTTACTGTCTTATGGGAGAGTTCCCTACCACCAAAATATTGCTCCTGGTTCTCCAAACGGTATTTGATACTCCATTCCTGTCAGCTTCCTTTTCCATATATATAATAATCTTGTTAAATTTAATAAAGTCAATTAAAATGCCTGTCTTTATTTTATCATAATTGCATTAAGTGCATAAGTTAAAAAAGAGAAATTTTGTATCTTTATGGTCTTTATTCATCCCAATTAAAACTGTATTTTCTTTCCATTTATTCTAGTCTTTTTCTATAGCTCTCAAAGTGATGTAGAATTATTTATGTAGATTATATATTTCTCCTATTAAGTTCATTCAAATCATCTTATCTTTTATTACTATCATGAACATGATCTTTTTTATTGTTTTTTTCATTATAGTAAAATACACATAACATAAAAATTTACCATCTTAGCCATTTCACTGTATTCTTTACTAAATATAAAATTAAAATGTTAACATTCAATTTGGGTATATAATCAGCAAATGACTTTCTTTATCCTTCTAACTCTCAAAATTCCAACCTTCAACTGGAAAATGACACAAATCAACACACAAGACTCCAGTCTTTGTGATTTCTAGCCCAGGGTTTTATTGTCTTTCGAGGTATATTTCAATTGGTTGTATCAATCCGTCTCCATATCGGTCAACAGAAGCAGCGAGAAGTGGTCGTACGTGACACATTACAGATGCATGTTTCATGTTGCTGGCATGTTCTATCAGGTTTATAAATGCTACTTCCGAGCAATGACACCTTCAATCAGGAGGCTCAATTAAGACCAGGGAACTCGAAATATTGAGGATCCTCATCATTGCCTGTAAGTGGAGTCTAGATTTTGATTTGCTGTCCTAATACTAAGTCTAGAGTCCAATATACTTACGGTAAACGGCCCCTGCTGGGACAGGAACTTGCCCTGAACCCTAGCGATCTGGGCATCATGTTAACCTTTTGCCCTAGGAATTGCATGCAGCATCCTAGATTATGAATCCCAAAGTTCCGCAGCAGTTTTTGCTCAAACCCAGACTGATCACCTGCAACTACAATGCCGCCAAAGGTCTGCCTAGAAGATCAAGTAGCTGCATCCTAATTATTAGGTTAGAGGACTCCTTGAATAACGTTAATGGGCCAGATAAAATGCCACTTCCCACATCTCTTTGAACCTTGATTTCATCTACGGCCAAACCACTTGAGATTCAACCAATTTCCAAAACTCCGACTCATGGCTATCAGTGTACTCCCTTTTCACCACTGGCTATCACATAGGTGGTCACAGCAGGCCTGAAGGGCTACAACAGCTCGATATATAACATAAATAACCAGTGTCCACTGTGAATCAGTTTCTCCAGGACCCTGGACTCCAAAACTAAAGCTATCTAGATATGTACTTCAAAGGAGATAAATGAGCGCTGCTATTTTACCTAATGTGCTATTAAATCCCTTTATATTCATCAAAGATTTTATCATCGGTATATCAAGGGAAAAAAAGGACTTTTGCAAGCATATACCTTGATTCAAAAACTGACATTGCCATACAAATGAATCATTTTAAGAGGAAGAGAAATTTAGATCTGGTTTTTATAACATGCATATGGTTAACTCCCTCTACTGGATAAAAATACTTATAATAGCTTCGCTTCCATATGATAGCTGTACCTTACATTACATAGCAAGTTATAACTCATAAACATCTCCACATGTATCATGTTATTTAATCCTCATAATAAGCATGTGTGATATTCAGGGCTGAAAAGAAGAGAAAACATGGCCCGAGCAAGCTGAGTTGTGCTGCTGAAACTCCTGCGGATACATCACTTGAAGCAATAGAACCCAGGTGTCCTGGCTACTCTTGGCTCAGTGTTTTCTACATTATGTAATAGCCTTTGTAACCCTAAAGAAAAATCTGCTTATTTGAATGGGGATAAACTTCCATCTACATAATAAAATGAGCATAATTTTCAATAAATCTGTGAAATACACTTAAGATTTCCTGGTGTGATGCCCTGGAAACATAGATTTTTCTACAGACATTTAACATATATTGCAGGAAAAACTTTAGAAGTCTATTTATGGATTTTAAATGTTTCTTTGAAATACAGACATTATCTCTAGAAGTGGTATTTTCCAACTCTCGCCACTATGATAAACCTATTCTAACTTATTGTTAAAGTCGTAATTGGCAATTTCTGAACATTTTTTAAATCAGGTTAACTATTCTTCTTCAGTATATTGTTTCTCTCTTTACTATAAAAATGGAAATAGCCCAGCCAGCGTGGCTCAGCAGTTGAGCATCGACTTAGGATCCAGGAGATCGCAGTTCGATTTCCAGTCAGGGCACAGGCCCAGGTTACGGGCTCGATCCCCAGTCGGGGGCGTGCAGGAGGCAGCCGATCAATGATTCTCTCTCATCATTGATGTTTCTCTCTCTCTCTCTCCTTCTTCCCCCTCTGAAATCAATAAAGATTTAAAAAAAAAAAAAAGGAAATAATACACACCTGCAGCGGATGTAAACAAACCCCCAGAAGTTTCAACAAGTGCTCTGACATGTGTACTCCAGGAACATTCACATTTTGTTTGGTACTAAAACACTAAGGCAAGTGTTTTCAATCTCTCCCTAATTTAAAAACGAGACAGAACAAAACAGACCCTGAACTCAAAAAGATACTTGCTGTTTCCATCTCATGGTCTGGTGAGAATGTGCGTCTCTTTCATTTCACTGGTTATATTGAAAACTCCTCGAGTGCAGAGACCGTGGTGGGGGTGTTTCTTTTGGTGGTTTTTTGGGTGGTGGCTGTTTCGGTTTCTTAAAGCTATGCCTTCACCCCCCCACACCCGGAATACGCACTAAATACTTGCTGAAGGAGTGAATGAACAGGTACAGGCGGCCTTGAATTATCAGAAAGCTTGGTGGGTTTTCTCCTCTCTGCCTCTGAACAAGATTTTTCTTCTTCTTTCAAATATTAGGACAAATATTCAACTCTCCCAAAGAATACAATCAAACTAATTAGGACCTCTGCGGCTGAAAAACCAATGCAAACTTATTTTTAAATCTTCTGGTAACTCATTTAGCAGCCACGCAACTTTGTGAGAACTGGGGAGTCTGGAGACAGCTAGTAAGACATCTCTTATCACCCAGAGGCCTAAGCATATAGTTCCCTAGCCTAGACATATTGAAATCTGTTGTTGGATGAAAATTATCTAGGAAACGCGACAGTTATTATTGGGGTCAACAGGTCAGACACTCAGTCACGGCTGGTCTGTTTACTAAATGACACGGAGCACCCTGTACCACAGTGGCTCCTTACAAACATCTTTTCCGTTCTGATTTTTTCCTCTGCACCCCCACTGCATGCACACACACCCCCCCACACATTAATGGATTGCTTTTCTTAAGTATTTGTTTTCCCACATTGTTCTTAATCAAAGTAGCCACTGCCATTTGGCTCGAGGCCGTCTCTCTAGCCCAATACTCCAGTTACAGGCCCCTGAACTAAAGCATATTTCAGAGCCTCGTTCAGAATGCAACATAGATTCATTCACTAGCATTAATCCTCAGCAAGCTGCTCCATGTTGTTACTTCCATGAGGTTCTAGGCCTTACAATGTTTAAACAACTTGAATTCTTAGCTTTCCTTCTCCTCCATCTCAGATTCTCTTCATATATATATATATTTTTTAAATAGACTCTTACTTGCACGCATTGGAAAATGCTCTTCCTACTTTCTTTGCCTAACTACTCCCCACTCATCAAAGATTTCACTTAAATATCAATTCCTCCGGGAAGCCTTCCCTGTCTGCCAAGCTACATTCCTCCCATATCCTGGATGTCTCCTTTAAGCACTTAGGATAATTAAAAAGAACGTTGGTTTTGAATGGGTCTTGTCTCCCCTGTCTTCGTGTGCACAGGTACTATGCCGTACTTAGTTACTGCTTCATACGCCTGTGCAATATTCAACAGAAAAAAAGTGTATGTAATAAATGAAGAACAACAGAATATATCCCTTTTTCTTAATATGTAACGTATTTAATTAGAAACCAGACAGCTACATAACCCTTGCTCTCATAAGCTACCTGATAAGCCCAATCCTAATTAAGAAGGGTATTACAATAAGGGTTAGGGGCATTTGGGTTTTTAATGCCAAAGCTAGACCCTCCGGGCTCTGTTCATTTGGATAGAATATGTTCGATTTAATACTATAATTTTTCTAATTGATTAAATGAAGAAAAACTATCATACTGTAACACTGCAGAGAAAATCAAAGGATAGAAAGTTCTAATTACCTCAGAAAGATATTCTAAACAACAGAAAGACGAACTCATTGTAACATATAAAATTTAAAAATTTAGAAACTTAAAGTGTAGAACATAACACAAATTAGATGAATAATTTTAGAGTTAAGAAGGAAGCCTAAATTTAAAGACAGACAGCTGCTATAAAATAGTCACTCAGTAACTCGAATGTCAATTCAGATGCATCTCAGATGTACCTAAAAACCAAAGATGAAGCTTTAAGCCTGCTACTTGGTTGTTTAAGGCTTGATTTTTTTTGTTTTTCACTAATGGCATTTCATTTCAAAGTATGTTCATATAAAACCCATACCAGAACAAGCTAGGCTAGGCAAAGAAAATAAGGTTTGAGTGTTTTTTACCCTCCATGTCACTCCTTGGCACATTTTGGTTCATTTCCTTTAACTGCTGAAAAGATAAATGAGGCTATATGTATTTTCCTTCGTTTCAATATAAATTTTATACAATTTTATTAGACTCTCCCATTGTGATGGGAAGGAAATATGTAGTACCAGTAGAAAAGACTTAGCTTTGGATTAAAACAAATAAGAACACAGGGGGAAATAGAACTTTGCCAATACTGTAGTACCTAATATTTTCATACATCATATAAGGTGACACCAGCAATGTATTAGCGCTGGTATGCTATCATACAAACTGAAGCTACTCACAATAATTTTAAAAGCACAATTTTTCAATTTCAAAAATAAATCTAGGGCTAGTATATAGATCTTCTTTACTCAGTTGTCAAAGCAAGCACTAAACATTTAAATCTAGCAGCATATGCACAATATCGCATGTGACTGGTGACTTAGCCTCCATTACACTATGAAACATAAACCAGCTGGCAGAAAAAAATAAAAGCAATGAAATGCTATAGTCTTGCAGTGCAATTAATCCATTTTAGAAGCTCCAGCTAATGACAGATATAGTAAATAGTAAATGTTTTTAAGATGAGTTCGGAAATATATTCAAAAAGCTTAAGGAAGTTTTGCAGCTATTTCTGAAGCGTGGTCCTAAAATAGAGGACAGTAAGACACGGTGGTGAATCTGTTTAGCACTGTAGGTATCTTTGAAGTGAATGTATTTGAATATATTAATGGGAGACTAGAATGAAGAACACAGTCATGTAATAATTTCAAGGAAAGTGTTTCTTAAAACAACGTTTTGGTGAATGTGATCAATTTGACCAACTAGACGCATGAGAAAGCCTGGAAGCCCAGGCACCGCTTCCTAACGTAATGCTCGGTGCCTGGCCCATCGTAAGGCTGAAAGGGAATGAAATAAAAGCAAAATCTGATGTCTGTTTTGTTTGAACTCGTTCAGGTTTAATTGAAATCAATTAACATTTCAGCTTTAAAATATGAAATGGACCAGAGAGCTGACATTCGAGACCGAGGAGGGGTTTTAAAGATGTGTAATATATGTGTAATAGATACCGTGAACTCACTCAGTACTAAATAAGAATCTGAATCAGCAGCAGCAATCTGCTCTGTGACTCATCGGCAGCGGGATTCCTACGGCATGTGTATAATTCGTTTTCTTTCCAGATCCAAATATTGATTAACCGCAACGATTGCTCGGTACGAATTACGGTATGTTGTAGTAAATGTGCTTTAAACCGTTCATGACTACACCAGCACTACCTTTTTTGGCTGTTGTTACTGCTGTTTAAACTCATGTTAATAAAACTACTTCTTAAAAAGAAGCCTCCCCATTTCTGCTTCTATAAGTATATTCTCGGGAACGAAGATCTCGATGCCTTCTCAGGGTCATCATTACGAATAACAATTATGGCTGTAAAGTGGGGGGGGGGAGGGGGGCAAGAAAGGTAAGATCGAGGCAAAATCCTCGCGCATCTCATTACTTAATCTCAGATGGGAGGCTCCATGCCAAGCAAACACTGTTTGCTTTATTAGTTTCTATTTCAACTGCTATTTAAACTAGCGTTTGTAAATGTGGAAAATCAATATGTTTGAAAATAACTTCAAATGTCGCGAGCCTCCGAGACCGAAGCAGTTGCGGGGATTGGAAACACGGTGTAATAGCAGCTCCGACCGGCCTCGGGCAGTTCGCGCCGAGACTGAGCGGCTCCTGCGCTTCCCCGGAGGACGAGGGGCCCCTCGAACGCGAAACGGGGGAAAGGCGGGAAGCCCGGCAGCCGCTCAGAGTATCTACCAGCCATGCAAAATAATAGTTAAGAAAAGAGATAACTGAGTGAAATGTCCTGGGCTGGATCCGCTTAACTGGCTATGTAATCTTGGGAAAGTTGTTTAACCTCTCTGTGCCTCAGTTCAGGCCTTTATAAAATGGAAAGAAAATACTATTTACTTCATTGGGATATTGGGACAAGTGAGTTAAGACACTGAGGACAATGTCTGGCACGTCGGTGTTCGGCAAAAATTTTATATTGTTGTTATACTCTCACCGGGTCATCTACCTCTGGGCCGCATCTATGAAGTATGAAGAGAAATGCCTTTTTAGAGATGAGATCAATTAGGTATAAAAACACCATGTTATGTTATGACAGCTAATGCCATAAGGATCCTCCCTGGCCGATGCTGCTCAGTGGTTAGAGCATCGGCCCCGTGCACAGAAGGGGCACGGGTTCGATTCCGGTCAAGGGCACGTACCTGGGTGGCAGGTTTGATCCCCACCCTGGTCAGGGTACGTGCTGGAGGCAACCAATGGATGGGTCTCTCTCACATTGATGTATCTCTCTCTCTCTCCCCTTTGCTCCCTCCCTTCCACCCTCTCTAAAAATCAGTGAAAAAAATATCCTAGGGTGAAGATTAACACACACAAAAAAAACCCCAAATACTACAAGGATCTGGTCCCATGGGGCACGCGATTTACCGCACCAGAAGGACTCTGTTGAAATAAGTGCAGTAGGAACCTAAGTTCAGAAATATCATAAGGTCCAGAAATCATTTTTCCTAGGGTTTTTTTACTGGAAGAATGGAACTGCGGGGGAGGGGGGATTTCACTGTAGTGCTAAACTAAGAACAATAGTGGCTTTTCTGATTTTTCTGCCGTGCTTTCTTAAGGAAGTATTCTATGTTTGTGGAGCCACAGAAGGCTGAGCTATTAAGCTATCTAAAGGTTACTGCATTCTCTGAAGAGCTTTATTAGCTATGTTCTAAATGAATAGAAGTAGTATTGGTTCATTACTCATTCACTCAGGTACTTTTTGCAATATCTTACCATGTAACTGTTTTCATACCAAAAGTATTACAAATTTCTGGTGACTTCATCACTCACGAGGGAAGATTTTTTACCAGGTATAGAGAGGAAAAGCAGCCAATTTTTAAATTAGAGTAAGTAACAAAAAATAATATCTTGACTATTAGTCAGGAGAAGAAATATCATTAAGTCTTGGTGATACCGTTGTAATAACCTGGTTATTAATTAATAACTGGAAAGGAGCAAAGGGAAGCTGCAATTTAGACGCCTGCCCACTAAGGTCTGGGTGACATGGGAAGGTAATTCAGTCACACCTGGGAGCAGGTCGCAGGCCAGAATAGGCGTAGCCACTGCAAATGTGGGAAGATTGGATATTTAAACTCCTAAACAAAAGGAGTCGTCTCTCTTTTGGCTCTCTTGACCCTGGGGTTTGCATGCCCTGCATTTGCCCACGTGGCCCACAGCCATGTGGACTCCACACAATGGAGTAATGGGCTTTAGCCTGATGCTGCCTCGGACCCAGCTCCACCATGGAACGGAAACTCTGGACACTGGCTTTGCTTCTAGCTCTACTGAAGCCCCAGCTGTACATTTTCCAGGATTGGGTTAAGGGAAATGGGACTTTGCAAACCACTCATCCTCCTGTGCGAGTCTTAGAAAATTCTTTTTCTCAAGATATCACAAGAACCCACTCCCGCTAGCAATAGAGGAATTTCACCGGGGCGATGCTCTGATAACATTGGCTCTACCCAAACCATAGGCATCCCTGAAGAAAGCAGCACCTCAAAATGAGAAAACTTTGAAAATAATGCTCATGCTTTACATACCAGATTGAAAGAAACAAAACAACAACTAAAGAAAACCCAATGCCAGAGAAGTATATTACATAAAATCAAAATCCATTACTCCAGTGTATAGTCCTAAGTAGATAATGTTCTAAACAATACCTCTCACGGCCAAAGCACAGACAAATGACAGTTCTGTTGGCATTTAATGAAGCTCAGGTTTAGGGTATCATTCTCACTGACATAACTTGATACCCAAAACTCTGATGGGAAAAAAATCATCACCACTCCTGTCACTATCATTTATCTCTTTAGAATCTCTCAGCCAACAAGAGGCTTGTGCCCTTTACGATTCTCTTCAAAAAAAGGTAAAATAAAAGTAAATGCATTTGACCATTTACCATTCTCAATTTCCTACTTTTTCCAAAAAAAAAAAAAAAAAAATTATCAGCACTACAGACATGAAAATAACTTTAATACCTTCATATGAACTGATTTTGAGAAAATGGTCAATTCAGTTATAACAAGCTAAAAATGCACCAAATTGCCAAACAGGCCAACTTCTGTAACCATTTATTCAACAAAAACATTTATATCGCTTGCGGTGGGGCATGCATGTTGCTAGCAAGGGGACCAAACATTTGCCTTCGGGAATGTTGCTTTTAAGCTGGTTATTAAGGGGGGAAAGGGACTCAGAAAGAACTTTGACCCTCCCCCCCTTTCCTGCCTAAGAGATTCAAATAGAAAAACCTGCTTCAGGAAGGGAACCTTAGCATTAGACAGACAGCAAAGCAAGGCTTCCAGCAGGAGCCTGTTCACTGAGTGCCCCTTCCCACGCCCATGCCCCCTGCTGCCGGGGGCTGCCCAGCAAACACTCACCGGCCACGTGGCTTCTGCTCATCCTCAACTACCTGCAAATCTCCTCGTCTCGCTTTTTTTTTTTTAAATATATCTTTATTGATTTCAGAGAGAGGAATGGAGAGGGAAAGAGAGAGATAGAAACATCAATGATGAGAGAGTCATTGATCGAGCCCGCAACCCGGGCCTGTGCCCTGAGCGGGAATCGAACCCCGATCGCCTGGATCCCAGGTCAACGCTCAACCGCTGAGCCACGGCCGGCCGGGCTCCTGGTCTCGCTTTTGAAGTCTAAGATGCCATTCCCTCCCTTTCTCCTCTGTCCAAAACAACATACGTACCCAGTGACATCATTTCTAAAGAGTGGCCTTCGGTCACTCATAAAATGAATCAAACAGTTGAGCCCCTATTACATGCCAGGCATAGTGTTAAGGACCTTGACACGCATCATCTCCTAACCCTTGCGCCAACCTACGAGGCGAGCATTGCCTCCCACGTTAGAGATGAAGAAACTGAGGCTCTGTTCTTCAGCGACTTCTGCTTAGGGCTCCACAGCTAGGAAGAGGTAGGGCTGAAACCGGAACGCAGATCTGCCCGATTCCCAAGCTCGCGGGCATTCCCTGTATTACCCCCCACTGCCCCGCCAGCACGCCTTTCAGTATCTCTTAAAGGCAGCTGTGCCAAATCTGGGCATCTTGAGTGAACACTTAGTTCTTTTATTGATGAAAAACTTGCCTCAGAGTAATTTATTCTGTGCTTCTGCATATTCCTTCTGGACCTACAGAGAAACAATTCTGCACCATACTTCTTTAGATACTGGAAATAACTATAAGCCCTCACCCCACCCCACCCCACCCCCATTTCTCCTTATATTTTGTCTTTCCACCCACAGAGGCAGCAGCAAAGGGTAAGGGCCATGGGGATCTAAAAGGGGACAAAGGAGTGGTAGCAATTAGAATGACAATAAGGCAGTAAGGGGCAATGCATACATAAGGGATGCATCTAAGCCAGGAAATCCTCTCTCTCAAGAAATACTTATTAACATAGGTATTGATTCTACTAGACCAGAATGTTCCAGCAGTCACAGTGACGGCAGCAATAAAAAAGGTACAATGCAGCCCTGGCCGGTTTGGCTCAGTGGTTAGAGCGTCGGCCCATGGACTGAAGGGCTCCGGGTTCGGTTTCAGCCAAGGGCAAGAACCTCGGTTGCAGGCTTGGCCTCCGTTGGGGCAAGTGCGGGAGGCAACCAATCAATGCGTCTCTCTCACATCGATGTTTCTCTCTCTCCCTCTCCCTCTCTCCCTCCCACTCTCTGAAAAAGCAATGGAAAAATATTCTTGGGTGAGGATTTTAAAAAAACAAACAGGTACAATGCAGAACTCGAATTAGGTATACCAAAAGCCACTGAAATTTCAGGGGGTTCATTTCATACTGCACTTTGAAACATGGGACCAAAATCTCTATCAGGTTCCCTTTAAAAAGAAAGACTGTATCTTACATAACACTTTAGACTTTACAAAATGCTATTAAAGAACACTAAATATATAATTAGAAAAATATTTGCACTATTGATTCATTTGGCTAGAAATTCTGCAGAGTTTCAAATGCAAATTATAATACTCAATACATGCATATTTGATCATTGCTTCCTTAAATGTGTCCAATGAGAAACTGGACCAAGTGAATATAAATATAATTGGGTAAATTTATATATTCCTTTCAGTTCAAAGTTTAACTTGGCCTGATATTGCAGACTTCATAATTGAGGAAACTCAAATAAAAATATATAAAATACACCGGGCTGGTGTTGCTCAGTAGTTGAGCGTCGACCCAAGAACCAGGAGATCGTGGTTCGATTCCCGGTCAGGGCACATGACTGGGTTGCAGGCTCGATCGCCAGCAGGAGGCAGCCGATCGATGATTCTCTCTAATCATTGATGTTTCTCTCTCTCCCTCTCCCTTCCTCTCTCAGAAATCAATAAAAACATATTTTTTTTAAATAGAACTTTAAAAAAAATGTGTGTGTATATATATATATATATATATATATATATATATATAAAAAGTACAGTGCTATTATGGAGCTCCAAAGCAATGCACTGCTTGAAGCAAATCCTTTTTGTTTCAACCAAAGTAAGAATTTTCACATTCAACTGTAAATGGCTCTTTCACTTTAATTTATAAGTTATATTAAGTGAAATTAGAAAGACTAAAGGTGAAACACAAAAACATTCTTCCCATATTCAAATCAGTGTCAAGAACTTCACTGAATACAATTCCCCCCAAATAATACATAATTGGAAATGCACAGTTTCCCTGCTTCCCTACATGGGATAATTATTTGTTAATCAGGCTTAACAGAGACAGAAACGGGGGAAATTATTAATCATCTCATTAAAGAAAAGGGTAACACATCCTTATCTTTTGAACTAGAAAGGGTGCCGCATCAATAAATCGACTTTCTACACACTTGAAAGGAAAGCCCACCAAGATGGTAATGTTCTTTCATTTATTGATAGCTTGCTCTTTTCACTAGCAGTTAGCCTTGGATTTGGCTGCTAGGATTAACGTTGTTTTAATCAGGTAGTCAATCTAGTGTCTAGGAAGGAGTAATCTGCGTGTGTTTGCAAAGGGTTGGGTATCTAAGTGTCTCTAAAGAGACAAGTCATCAACCAGTAAACAATATGCCACTTATAAACAAGGCCAAGCAATGGTAGGCAGCTATCATTTTAATTCAGCAGAAAAACTGTGATGCTACCGTAAGATATTTACAGCACTTTCTAACTTAAAAGTCTGGGAAGAAAAATGAGAAATTTATGACAGGAAGACAAAAATCTTTTTATAAGGAGAGGGTTTTTTGCCACTAAAAATGTTTAATGATTAACTGCCTCCAGGATAAGTGGGACCGGCCCATATGTAAAACCAGATTAATGGTGGGCTGAGAAGAAATGTGTTTTCCTTACCGAAGTGTTTTTTAAATAAATCTTAAAATATTATTTTTCATATTTCACAACCACGACTGAATTATAAGGAGAATGTTAAAAGCTTGCTAGCTTTTAAGAGTCCTGGGTTGTGTAATGAATGGTGTGTTCAGTGTTTTCAATGAACGGGGGTGCTCAGAGAGGGTTAGTATATTGATGTGAAATAGCACTTCCTCTGCAATATGCTAAATATCACTGAAAAATCGGTGTGTCGACATAAATTTCCCAGACTCATTCAGGTTTACTGCTACTCACAAAACCATCTGAAACTGAGCTATCACCATGTACGACGGCGGGTTAAGAAATTTGATTGCCAAAAACAATTTAGTATTTAGATCTTCAGAGTTTATATATAAATCAATGATGATTTTACTATTTACACTAAAAAAGATGAGATTTATTTGATCTTCTTTTGGCTGAAGCTGAATCAAAAAAAACTTGACTTTCCTGAAAGTAAAGGAAAATTGAAATAAATGACTTAGTGGAGAATATTAATATCATTTAAAAGGTGTGACAGAGTGACTATTACGTTTAAACTGTGCATTTAAGCAAGTGGGTTCAATGAAAAATAAGCCATTTTACCTAGGAGAGCTTCTGCATAACAGAAAAGAAGGAATTGATTGATGGCATTTTAAATGGTTACAATATGTTTTCATTTAGCATGTGTAGTCAAGAATTATATATGTGGATTTTGGGTGCCTACTGATAGAGCAGTTTTGAAATTCATCTTTGCACTACTTATGAAATATGTTTGCTAATAAAATTAATGGAGTAACAAAGGGTACAGAAAGAATACTGAAATTAGTTACTGGCGTATCTGAAAGCGTGCTTCGGAGGAGTATGAGATACGTATATTTACATGTTAGTCCGCCACTTATTTGCTTTGTCACTTAAGCAAGTGACTTAACCTCTTCAAGTCTCAATTTACAAATCTCTGGTTACCCAGCTCATAGGGCAATGTGGGCATTTCATAAATTATGCTAGTCAACTAATGCCAGTTCGTACCCCTTTCCAAAATACTTCTGAAGCCCCTTCTTACTGACAAATAATTGATATATTAATTACTAAGAGCTTTTATACATTCAGTAAAGCCTGTGTCCTAAGGCCCTCTACTAGGCAATCATTGTATTTCTTCCAAAGAAAACTCCTGTAATTCAGACGTTTTACTCATTTAGAAGAGTCTTTCCTTCTACAGGCATGTGTAACTAACTCGCATTTCATACAAGTACACAACTAATAATAACCTGTCCAAAGGTTAGCATACACCAACTTGAGGAAATGGAACATAAGCAACATGATTAAACTAGTACCTTGGGGAAGGTAAGGGTTAGCGGATCAGATGCCAGCACTATGATATTCATCATGCTTTAGTCAGTGGATCTAGTTAGCCAGGACTGTTACCTCTTTCCTCCACCAATGTGGATTTTTTTTTTTTTAATCCTCACCTGAGGATTTTTTTTCCATTGCTTTTCAGAGAGAGTGGGAGGGGGAGAGAGACAGAGAGAAAAACATTGATGTGAGAGAGACACATCAACTGGTTGCCTCCCACACGCACCCCAACCAGGGCGGGGCATTGAGCCCACAACTGAGGTATGTGCCCTTGGCTGGACTCGAACCTGGGACCTTTCAGTCCACAGGCCAATGCTCTAACCACTGAGCCAAACCGGCTGGGGCCCAATGTTGATTTCTTTATGCTGAGTCTGTACTTTCAAATCTAAGAAAGCATTCTTTAGCTATACCTGGATTCGGATCACAGCTCTGCATTGACTAGGTGGGTGATCTGGGTAACTAGCTGACTTGACTTAGCTTCAATTTCCTCATTCGGAAAATGGGGAAACTCCACCAACAGCGCTATTGCCAATACTAAATGAAATTATGTACATGAAGCACCTAGTAGGCATTTGGTACATGTCAGTTTCCTCCCCATATGGTACTAAGTTGGGATTTCCAAAGGTGTTACAACAGATTTTAAAAGCTGTAAACAACATTAACTCCACAAATATTTACTACGTAACTCCTATATTCTACTCCGGTGCTGAGGCTGCAGCTATAAATTAAACATTGCTAGCACAGGGCCTGACATCTAGACGGTCAATAAATGTCAGTGTGTTTGTTTCCAGACCAAGGAGTTTACTATCAAACGAGTAAGAAACATAAAACTACCATACAATAAGAAAAGCAAGAAACCTGTGAGTGAAAAAGACTTATTAGCCTACAAAGAAAAGGGTAATTCCAATGGAGGGGAGGGACATTATGGAAACAGTGGCGACACTGGACCTTTAGGGTGGCTTGCCGGAGGAGGGCATTCTGTGAATGAAGATCATGAGCAGAGGCGGAAAAGCGAGTAGCGCGCTGGGAAATTTTGAGTAGCAGTCAGGGTAGGGCCGGGTGCTCGGGTTTGCAGGGGGATGGGGAGCGGCAGGAAGGGAATGACAGGTATTGCAGGAAGAAAGCCAGGGCCCTGCTAAGGACCCTGAGGGTGACACTGCGCTGGACCATTGCTAGACAACGAGAAGCAACACGATTAGATTTATTTTCGGAAAGATAACTCTGGAGGCACTTTCCAGGGGTCAGGGGTACTATCTGGGAGGCTCTCCTAAAAGTCTTGGGCTAAAAATATGGAAGTGGGGAGGGAATGGGAAAAAAAAAAAAGAAAAAAAAAAGGCAGTTATTTCAAGAGATATTTCATCGGTGAGAGTTTAAACTATGGATGAATGGAGCACAAGGAGCCACGGTCGGTCGCCTCCCCAGATCTTTCTGTCCGCCTTCCATCTCTCCACTCTGAATTTCTCGGTTCCTGCTCACGTGGTGGGCTCTGCATCACCTTGGTTCGCAAGAGGGGACTGCCAGCATGAACGTGAGGGCAAGAGGACCCTGCAAAGGCTTAGAAGAGACCAAAGAACCACGCAGAGGCAGCGGACCTCACTGCACTCTGATAAAGAAAGCACGGAAAGTACAGCCCAGGCCCACGCGGGTCGGTCCCCACCAGGCCGCCTGCCAAGTGCGGGAAAGAATGAAGGGCAAGGGCTTGTGCAGAAAATGCGGGTTAAGTGTGGCTCTGGGGGCTGATTCCTGGATGGGCTCCCGGCCTCGCCACGCAGGACCCATATGAAGTTAAGCAAGTCACTGAAACTCTCTGAGCTCCAAGTGCTTCCCTTTAAAAAGAGATAACAGCACGAGCCACCTGCTTGGGTTGTTACAAAGATCATGTGAGATGATCCAGGCAAAGGCCTTAAGAGAGCACTAGGCATATAATCAGTGACTGTTACCGGGTGGGAACGGCAGTGGAAACACACTTTCGAAAGAAATAAAAAGGCGTTGCCAATTAACAAGGGGGAGGAGAGATGTGTTTCAAGGCAGAGAATAGGTCAGCGATTCGTTTTCAAAACGCAAAACAATTAATTCTCATTTCCTGAGCCTACAATAGGGTTTGGCTGAAATGACAGGTAGAGACTCAAAGAGAATAGAGGCAATGGATATTTAATAAGAAAAAGAAGCATCCACAGAACCATCATTAATGGCCCAATATCGCCATTCCATTAGACAGCCAGACTGGAGCAGAAGGAAAACTGATTTACACCCAAAAATGAACCAAGAGACGGGGGAAAGGTTCCTGCGGGTAGAAAGGAATCTGAGACTGCCAGCTTTATTGCAGAACAGAAGCCCTGGAGTGAATCTGGGCCTTGCTTCCTCACGGGTAAAGTAGGAGGTCGAATAAGGCCTGTGATTCTCAGTTGGAGTGGGTAAGGTCCCCTCCCTCAGGTGGGGGACACATCAGGACCGTGCGGCCTGCACGGACCACAGAAAAACTGCGGAACACAGATCCTCTCACCCGGATTTTCTGATAATGCCTTCTCAGGGTGCTATGTCCTACTTGGTGAGCCACTAGCACTACTCTCAAGTACCACGTCACTGGGGACATTTGGGTGGAAAAGAAATCAAGAATCTAGATCTGCACTGTCCGATAGGGTAGCCACTAGTCATGCTTGGAAACCCATCACTTGAAATGTGACGAGTTAGAATTGTGATGTGCTGTACCCGAGAAACATACGCCAGACTGAAGAGTCAGTGCCCCCAAATGCAATATATCTCATTAATAATTTGAATTCATTACATATTCAAATGGTAAAGTCCTGAATATATTAGATTTTTTTTTTTTTAAATATATCTTTATTGATTTCAGAGAGAGGAAAGTAGAGGGAGAGAGAGAGCCAGAAACGTCAATGATGAGAGAGTCATTGATCGGCTGCAGCCCGCAGCCCGGGCCTGTGCCCTGACCGGGAATCGAACCCCGATCGCCTGGATCCTAGGTCGACGCTTAACCGCTGAGCCACGCCCGGCCAGGCTATTATTTAAAATATATTAAAATAAATTTCACCTTTTGCTTTTTACTTTTTAAATGTGGCTACTAGAGTATTTCAAATTGCATGTATCTTGCATTATATTTCTTCTAGCCAGCTCTGCTCTGGACGATTTTTTTACATTTCTCCTGATGCAATGCCTCCTCTATGCTATCATGACCTCACTGCGAAAAGGCTAAAAGAAAGTATAAGTACTTCTTGTACCTTTGTGGGAAATAATAAAAAATTTGTAAAAACTTCCAAACACAAAAGGCTGACATAAAATACCAAACCGACACTAAATACCACCAAATATAACAGAATATGGTAAGACCAACATTAATTTTAAGAATGTGAAATTTAGTCCAACTGGCGTGGCTCAGACGTTGAGTGTCGACCCATGAACCAGGAGGTCACAGTTCGATTCCTGGTCAGGCACATGTCCCGGTTGTGGGTTCGATCCCCAGCAGGGGGCGCGCAGGAGGCAGCTGATCAATGACTCTCTCACCATTGATATTTCTCTCTCTCTCCCTCCCTCTCTCTGAAATCAATAAAAAACTTATTTAGAAAGAAAGAAAAGGAATATAAAATTTAAGATTATTACTAAAAAGCATTAGCACACTGACAGTAGGAAGGAAAAATTCATGCCCAAGGTAAAATATTCGTTTTAATTAAACCCTTAAATTAATGTTTAACATAATTTGACAAAAATTAGGTATTTAATTGTTTTAAGAATTAACTTGTTTTAGAAGCCGCTCGTTGGCATAAGATTAAAAAAATTAAGTCTCTTTAAATTAAAAATGACAAAATACCATTTTTCTAAGAAGTAATTAAACCATAGCTGGCAATTGAACATAGAAATATTTCTCTATAATATTTTCTTTCCTGAATACAGGCAGGACATTTGAGTTATAAGAGGTTAAGAGCATTAAACATGATTATATATGATGAGTGAGTGATGAGCAATATAGAAAAAAGGGTATATGCAATGGAAGGACTAGTGTGAGCATTTAGCAGGGTGATACTTTTTTTTTAATATCTTTTATTGATTTGAGAGAGAGAGGAAGGGAGAGGGAGAGGGAGAGACAGACACATCAAGAATAAGATAGTCATTGATCGGCTGCCTCCCGCACGCCCCCTGCTGGGGATCGAGGCCCCAACCCGGGCCTGTGCCCTGACCGGGAATCGAACCACGGTCTCCTGGATCCTAGGTCAATGCTCAACCACTGAGCCACACTGGCCGAGCAATACTTTTAATTTTCTCTGACTTTGAATAAAAGCTTCAGTATGGGAGTCAAACAGACTTGGTTGAAATCTCTTCTGCCTGACTCCAAATTCCATGTTCTTAAGTATTTCATATATCTTCATACATGTATATGATAATGACTATGGATTTGTGTGTAAACACATACACGTGCTCTTCACCTATTGGCCAAACTTCTTGACTGATTAATCCGCAATGGCTTCCTGACAAAATACTCCTGAGCATGTATTTCCCAAGATGTATTTATCTGCATCATTTTGCCCCGCTAATATTTTTTTCCTTATAAATCCCTTCCTTACAATTTCTCTAAAACACCTCTCCTCCGTGAGCATATCTTGAAAGATATGACCATGTATGTGATGTACATGTAGTACGGATTTATGTTTCTTCCACCATAATCAACAAATGAGAGTTATATGCAGCTATGAAGACTCAAGTATATAGCTAAACATTTTGATGACAAACATTAGACTCCAAATTTTCCGGCAGGAGAACTACCTTTCTGATAGCACATTTAAATACTGACTTAGGGAAATTCATTACAATCCTGCATAGGCTTAGCTCCAATATTAGAAACATGCCTCTAGGCTCATTTGTACAAGAATTTCGTATTCAGCATCTCGGCTGCACAGGTTTCCACACAGAAATGAGCAGGTAAAAATGGTTGGAGCTTCATAATGAGTCAACATTAACATAATTACTTTCCATTTCATCTATTACGGTACACTGTTTGACTCTCTCATTTCTTTTCATTTCAATCATTCCTTCAGTACACCCACAAGGCCCTGTTAAAGAAATGAGACTTTAGAGACTGCGCGATAGAAACTGAGGTGAGCTAAACAGTTGGAAATTTTCCCTTCGAAATGATCGAATGTTCCATACTGACATAAATGGTGTAATTTTGTACTCTAATATTTCTTTGCATCTCTTGAAACAATGTATACAATTAACAGCCTAGGAGTGATTTACTTTGGCATCACCAAGTGTGACTATAAAATAACTATCCTGGTTTGTTCTTTAACAAACACGACTTAATCTTCCAAATGCGTATTGTCTATCACAGTTATCTCAGGGGCTCTGTACGCGCTATAATTATTCTGCCACTGCTGAAAACACCCGGAGCCTCCTTTTTGGAAGAAGGAATTACCTTCAGGGACAGTTTACCACCCAAACAATAAAACATGTCTCATTGCTTTATGTTTTAAGGCTAGGGTTTGATTAATTTCGTTGCCCATCTTATGCATCAAATTTAAGGCCCAAAATTTTGGCTATCTCCAAACATTATTTCCATTCTCAGAAGATGTACTACTAGCAAGAATATTCAGGAGAAGCAGCGCTTGAATCCAAATAAAAGCGCCCGGCCAGTGTGGCTCAGGGGTTGAGTGTCGACCCAGGAACCTGGCGGTCACAGTTTGATTCCCGGTCAGGGCACATGCCTGGGTTGTGGGCTCGATCCCAGTAGGGGACATGCAGGAGGCAGGCGATCGACGATTCCCTCTCATCATTGATGTTTCCAGCTCTCTCTCTCAAAACAATAAAAGATCTTTTTTAAAAATGTATCACCCTGCTAAATGCTTACACTACTCCTTCCATTGCATATACCCTTTTTTCTATATTGCTCATCACTCACTCATCATATATAATCATGAAATCAATAAAAATATCTATTTATTTCAAAAATAAAAATAAAATAAAAGCCCCAGTGCTTACTACCCAGCAACTTATTGGGCAGACTACTTAAATACTGAGTTAGAATCCCCCAACTGGAAAAATTAAGATTGTAATATCTATTCTCAGACATATAATCTGGTAAATAAGATGACATCTGTAAAAACTACCAGCATGGTGCCTAATAAGAAGTAAAGGATCGATAGATGAAAACACTGTATTTACACTGTGGGAAATTAATTCTAGAAGCCACACATGAAAAGGCTTAGCAAAGATGTGTTGACAATGGTACAAAAGTACAAAAAGGCCTGCTCCACTTTAACTACACAATTATCCTATTTGATATAATATATACACACCTGAAAGTAGCATAAACATTTTTATAACCCAAATCCGAATCTCCATTTTACTTACAACAGTACAATCAAAACTTTGAGCATTTACTATTTCTAGGCACTATTCTAGGTACTTAAGGAGAAGAATAAAATCTAATTTCTACCCTTAAGAAGAATTGAGCCCTGGCCTGTGTGGCTCAGTTGGTTGGAGCATCATTCCCTGCACCAAGAGGTGGGGGGTTGGATTCCTGATCAGGGCACGTACCCAGGGTCGATCCCAGGGAGTGGCAAGTGCAGGGGGCAGCCAATTGATGTTTCTCTCTCTCTCTCTCTCTCTCTCTCTCTCTCTCTCTCTCTCTCTCACACACACACACACACACACACTTTTACACAGTAAGCTGCTAATAAAGTATAAACATGTTGATCCATGAAGCTATTGATAAGGTTCCTCTGAGAACCGGTCATTATCTAATATGACTTATGGTTCAGATTTTTATATCCATGCTTCACAAAATAAAACACCCTCACCTAATCATTAAATGATAAAATAATATCCAACATACCAGTACCTGTCTTCTCAGTGACATCACTGTAATTTTAGGCACACAAGAAAAGGACTACGTTACATGTGAATTTTACTTTACCACTATTTTGGCTAGAGTCTCTCTATTCCTTATATGAAGTATACCTGTACCACTTTAAAATAAATTAATCAAGTGCCTAGGATAGGAAGTTGAGAAAAATAGAGCCATCATGCAAAACATTTTGCAGCACTTTTTTTCTATTCTATAATGAGTATAAATAATTGGTCTAGGTCAGCCTGATGACTTAGCCTATCAGAGGAAAGAAGAATAGTTAGTCATTAATTATATTCATTAAAATTATGCAAAATCCAAGACTGTTTTGCTAATAAACTAGAGTATAACTAGTTATATAATTATATGGAAATCAATACACTTTTGAGAACAGTCATTTATCAAGAGGAAATTCATTCCATAACCAAATGGCATTTTATGAGTACCTTAAACTCTAGATAACAAAAGTTCTCTAAATCATTCGATTATATAATCCTATAAGGCAAGGACTCCGGGTATAAATTCCTGCCTAGCTTTCAAGGCCTTTAACACCAGCGGAGTTAAGATCCCATTCTTAACTACAGTGGTTCTATTGCAAAAGTTAGGCTAAGGTCAAGTGTGCTACTCAGACACCACAACCACACTACAATAGAAAGACTTTACTTTATTGTAGTTAAGTAGATAACTGTATTTATAACTAAGTAACATTCTTTTTGGATAAAGGCAAAAATCTACTAAATTTTTTAAAAATCTTTTAAACATAAAATCTAAAACAAAAGCTAGTAAGACAAAATACTTTGAGGGCAACAACCATTTAAAATTTATAAAATATAGGAATATCTTCTGCTTTGGCATTAGGCCTGATGAGGTAGGAGATGGGGTGAAATGGTGACTAGAAAATGCCCCTGGACCATTCTCTTTTGGGCCCCTTCTCTTTTGGAAAGGTCTTTTAAATCACCAAATGTGGATTTTCCATTCAACCCAGGAATCTTTAGTACTTTTAATGCCCTCGTGGGGTCAGCCAAGGTGGCCATGGCAGAAGGGAGAGATCTTTCTCCTCTACTTAGAAGGGGGCAAGTAGAGGATAAAAGGTAAGATCCATGTGTCTTCCTCTGTCGGGCTTATTTCACTCAGCACAGTACCCTCTAGGTCTATCCACACTGTCGCAAATGGTCAGAGGTCATTCTTTTTGATGGCTGAGTAATATTCCATTATATATATAGTACCACAACATTTTTATGCACTTGTCTATTGATGGGCACTTGGGTTGCTTCCATACCTTGGCTATTATAAATAATGCTGCAACAAATATATGGATGTATATTATGTCTTTTCAATTTAGTAATTTGGGTAATAGTGTACGGCAACTGTACTTGAAAAATTTAAAAATATTTTTTAAAAAAGCTCAGGCCCATGCTCTGGCTACATATAACAGTGGAAACTGCGGGATCTCACTAGATCTTGCCCTAGCCCTTGCTCTCAGTTCCCATAGGCTTTTTTTTTTTTTTTTTTTTAAATATATCTTTACTGATTTCAGAGAGAGGAAGGGAGAGGGAGAGAGAAACATCAATGATGAGAGTCATTGATCGGCTGCCTCCTGCACGCCCCCTGCTGGGGATCGAGCCCGCAACCCGGGCCTGTGCCCTGACTGGGAATCAAACCGCGATCTCCTGGATCCCAGGTCAGTGCTCAACTGCTGAGCCACACTGGCCGGGCCCCATGGGCTCTTAACACCCAGTGGACTCACCACACCGACTGGCTACCATGGCTTGGTTTTCCCACTCCTTACTAAACATCACAGAAGCAGCATAGCATAAAAATGAGAGAATGAACCCCAAAGCTAGACTACCCCAGGCTTCAAACACTGGCTCCACCGCTTACTAGATGTGGAACTCTGAGCAAGCTACTTAACCTCTCTGGACTTCAGTTTCCCCATTTGTAAAATGGAAATATTATACCTCATGCTGTCGTGAGGGTGCAATTAGTTCATGTATTCAA